>NC_053025.1:363775315-364004544 GCF_003073215.2 Triticum urartu | reverse complement strand
CTGGAGCTGTTTATCTCATGATGCCATATGTTCTTGTTGTTTCCTAGTGATCCGTGCCTCTTTTGAGGATGATCAGTAAGGATGTTTTATTAATCTTGTAGTGATCTATCCATCCATGTCTTTGTTTGCAATTATGAAGCACCCTAGCTTGAGTCAATCGAGCTCTACTTTTGCTACTTTGTGAATCTGGGCAGATTGTCAACTTGTTTGCAATTTTGCCGGTGATGTTGTAGTTGATCCGTGCATGCTATGCTATTGTTCTTGCCATGTCTAGCTTGAATTTTGTGCCTTCTTTAAGCTTGTCTTGCCATGACTTGCACCGTAGTGAGTGCATCGAGCTCGTAAACATGCCTACTTGAGTTATATTTCACATGCTTATGTTTTTGCTATGTTCACATGCTTGCAATTGTATTTTCTGATCCCTTTTGGCTCAAGGTCACTAAGGGAATTTTGTTAAGCTCCTTGAGTAGGTCCATGCCATGCTTTACTTTTCCATGATCAGATCCTGTAGCATGTAGTTTTGTTGCTCCGAAGAGGGCTACCTGATCTGAAATTCCAGACAAGTGTTAATTTCACTAAGTCTGAAATCTGGTTGTCATATGCATTTTTGCCATGCTTGTTTGAACCTGTTAATGGATGAATTGGCCGTAGCTCAGTGCTAGACTTTTGTTAAGAAACTTGTATGCATCCCTGCCATGTATTTTGTTGTCATGTTTGGGTGCTGTAGCATATTCATCTCATTGCATTTAGTTGCCTACTTGCTGTAAATCGCAGACCGGTGTCATATTTAAATCGCTTGCATTTCCAAACCGTAACTCCGATTCCGGCGTTCTTTATATCGTTTTCAAGCGATTTCATCTCATCTTGCTAGTGACACACTTGGATTTCCAAGTTGAGGCCAGGTTCATGCATTTCCGTCATATCTTGCATTTTGCATCCCGCATCGCATCCCACATAGCATATCATCATCGCATCGTCTTGTTTGGTTCTTGCACGTGGTCGATTGTGTCCTTGTTGCTTATTTGTCTTGTTTGGGTAGAGCCGGGAGACGAGTTCGCTAATGAGGAGCCCGTTGAGTTTTCTTTCGAGGATCCAGTCAACTCTGACAACTGTGTAGGCAAGATGATCATACCCTCGAAATCACTACTATCTTTGCTATGCTAGTTTGCTCGCTCTTTTGCTATGCCATTGCTACGATGCCTACCACTTGCTTTCAAGCCTCCCAAATTGCCATGTCAAACCTCTAACCCACCATTTTCCTAGCAAACCATTGATTGGCTATGTTACCGCTTTGCTCAGCCCCTCTTATAGCGTTGCTAGTTGCAGGTGAAGATTGAAGGCCGTTCCTTGTTGGAACATTTATTTTCTTGTTGGGATATCATTATATCATCTTGTTATCTTAATGCATCTATATACTTGGTAAAGGGTGGAATGCTCGGCCTCTCGCCTAGTTTTTTGTTCCACTCTTGCCGCCCTAGTTTCCATCATATCGGTGTTATGTTCCCGGATTTTGCGTTCCTTACGCGGTTGGGTTATTATGAGAACCCCTTGATAGCTCGCCTTGATTAAAGCTTTTCCAGCAATGCCCAACCTTGGTTTTACCATTCGCCACCTAGCCTCTTTTTCCCTTGGGTTACCGGAGCCCAAGGGTCATCTTATTTTAACCCCCCCGGGCCAATGCTCCCTTTGAGTGTTGGTCCGAACTGAGCTGCCTGCGGGGCCACCTCGGGGAAACTTGAGGGTTGGTTTTACTCGTACCTAGTCTCATCTGAGTGTGCCCTGAGAAAGAGATATGTGCAGCTCCTATCGGGATTTGTTGGCACATTCGGGCGGTGTTGCTGGTCTTGCTTTAACCTGTCGAAGTGTCTTGAGTAACCGAGATACCGAGTCTGATCGGAACGTCTTGGGAGGAGGTCTATTCCTTCGTTGACTGTGAGAGCTTGTCATGGGCTAAGTTGGGACTCCCCTGCAGGGATTGAACTTTCGAAAGCCGTGCCCGCGGTTATGCGCAGATGGGAATTTGTTAATGTCCGGTTGTAGATAACTTGAACCTTAACTTAACTAAAATGAATCAACTGAGTGTGTTACCGTGATGGACTCTTCTCGGTGGAGTCCGGGAAGTGGACACGGTGTTGGAGTAATGTTTGCGCAGGTTGCTCTCTAGTTTCTCGCTCGTGCTTTGCCTCCTCTTCTCGCTCTCTTTTGCGAACAAGTTAGCCACCATACTTGCCAGTCGCTTGCTGCAGTTCCACTCATATTTACCTTGCCTTACCTATAAGCTTAAATAGTCTTGATCGCGAGGGTGTGAGATTTCTGAGTCCCTGTGGCTCACAGATTACTATTACACCAGATGCAAGGCCTGATGATTCCTCTCCCGCAGACGCATTTGAGCTCAAGTGGGAGTTCGACGAATACTCTCAATGTTACTATGTTTCCTTTCCCGATGATCAGTAGTGGCGCCCAGTTGGGGGTGATTGGGACCGTGTCACATGTTGGGTTCTCTTTTATTTTGGCGCCGTAGTCGGGCCATGAGTGTTTGGATGATGTAATGTTATTTATGTACTTGATTGACGTGGCGAGTGTAAGCCAACTATGTTATCTCCCCTTTATTATTTACATTACATGGGATGTTGTGAAGATTGCCTAACTTGCGACATATTTCTTCAATGCGATTATGCCTCTAAGTCGTGCCTCGACACGTGGGAGCTATAGTCGCATCGAGGGTGTTACACATGGGGCCTAGGGGTGGGGATGAGCTGCCCCTTTTCGAGGAGCCGGTACGCGATGTCGTTAGACAGGTATTCGGCCTTCCTCAGCTTTTTGATATGTCCCTCCATGACGGAGGAGACCATCCATGTGCCTCCCGCTCCGGACATGGCTGGAGAAGGTTGAGGTGGGGAGTGCGGACTTGGGCGCTGGAGCTCAAGTGCGCAAGAATGGATAGGCGAAGGAGGAAGAAGGCGTAGGTGAAAAGGTGGATCTTTATCCCTTTATATGGGTGGACGCAACTACATGCCCCCACCCGCCTGGTAAGACTCGCTTATCTCCAAGCGCCGTAATCAATGGCGCGGTTGGGTTACCCACGCCCGTATTGATGAGAATCCCGGGATAAGGGGACACGATCTCTGCTTTAACAAGACGTGCCAAGGAAACCACCTCACATAACGCGCTGAGGAGAGATAATGAAACGACTCGGATAAAGGCTTGGCCGTGGTGTGTCACGCTACGGAATACGTCAGCAGATTAGACTGGTGTAAATATTATTCTCTCTATGGCAATATGTGGAAACATATTTTGCAAAGCCGGACACTACCTTTGTGTTCAAAATCTTCTACGAAGTACTTGGAGGAGGAACCCGCCTTGCAATGCCGAAGACAATCTGCGCGCCGGACTCGTCGTCATTGAAGCCTGGTTCAGGGGCTACTGAGGGAGTCCTGGATTAGGGGGTGTTCAGATAGCCGGACTATACCTTCAGCCGGACTCCTGGACTATGAAGATACAAGATTGAAGACTCCGTCCCGTGTCCGGAAGGGACTTTCCTTGGCGTGGAAGGCAAGCTTGGCGATACGGATATGAAGATCTCCTACCATTGTAACCTACTTTGTGTAACCCTATCCCTCTCCGGTGTCTATATAAACCGGAGGGTTTTAGTCCGTAGGACAACGTACACATCAACAATCATACCATAGGCTAGCTTCTAGGGTTTAACCTCCTCGATCTCGTGGTAGATCTACTCTTGTAATTCCCATATCATCAATATTAATCAAGCAGGACGTAGGGTTTTACCCCTATCGAGAGGGCCCGAACCTGGGTAAAACTTCGTGTCCCTTGTCTCCTGTTACCATCCGGTCTAGACGCACAGTTCGGGACCCCCTACCCGAGATCCGCCGGTTTTGACACCGACAACCTACATATGCATACAATTATTATAAAATATAGGCTAAATGGTTGAGATGGCGGCCTTCCGATGAAGGTCTTCCCGGACTCCATGATCAGCATAGCACCCTTGCGGCCATTCACTCCAAGTGTCCCGACCCGCCTCCGCCTACAGAGCTGCTGGCGCTGGGAGGCTCTTGGGGCTGCTGGGATCTTCCAGAAGAGCTTGATAGCGTGAAATCACGTGCATCATATCTTCACGGAACCGCTCCATTTCCATGTCTCTGGCCTGGTAGAAAATTCCGTCCATCACCTACATCCTCAAGATATCACATTGGTGATGTTCTACTTCGTCAGGGACGTCAACTCTGCCAAGGATGCGCTCGAGCCAGGCCACCACATCATCGGGATCAAGGTTGACACGGTCATCGAGGGTAATGATGAAGTCGCAGGCTGTCTGTGTCTTGACTGAATCACAGAGGTCCTCTGCCCATTCCTTGCGGGGCATCAGGCTCTCGATGAGCACTGGTGACGGCGGCTCTTTGGGTGGGTCGTCGATCATGCCGTTGAGTGGCTCCAGATCTTTTGCACGGAGAATGGCAAACTGCTCATCACACCTCCTCAACAATATGTTGATTGTGCGCCCAAGGACTGTCATGCTGATATCGCTGCCGATGGGCCATGGTGCCTACACCGGCCGATGAAGCTCTTGCTTCCTGACCTGCTCCGGCTCGTTCACCTCACCGAAGATGTAACGCAGGTAGGCATCGACGTCGAAGCTTTGGTCGTTGCCTGGCATGCTTGGAATAACTAATGGTAGATGTGTGAGGACTAGATCTGTGCAGAGTCTCGCGACGGTGCATTGCCGGCTGGGTTATATGCAGCAAGCCATTAGCTGGTGGCGGGAAATCGATGAGGGAAGAGGCGTCAATTTTACAATTCACCCATGTGGAGTGTGAGAAGCATTTGCTAGTGCGCGGGGAGGCTAAGTGGAGCACACACACAACCCGAATACCGTATCCGGTGCCACGTGTTATTTATCACACAAGTGTTAACATAAGGAAACGTATGTGTGACTTACTAATCATCGCACACGAGTACTCACAGACGCATCGTGTGCGATACTCCTAGCCACCGCAAGCAACTAGTTTGCATTTTACGAAGTTATTTGTACACACAGAATCACACACGAACTAACTATATAGACCGTCTGTGTTGTAATTTCTCATCGAAAACAGTTCATCCAAGTCGGCTGTTTGCCACATATCACACACATCTTGTTTAATTGAACCGTTTTTGTTGTGTTCCCTAATAGAAAACAGTTCGTCCGAGTGCACCGTATGCCATATATCACACACACCTTGATCTGGCAAACTGTTTCGGTTGGACTCCCTAATAGCAAACAGTTCATCGGAGCAAACTGTATGTCGTATATCGCACACACATTGATATGGCTGCCCATTTCTTTTGTTCGACCTCATTGATGACCCACAAGTATAGGGGGTCAATTGTAGCTCTTTTTGATAAGTAAGAGTGTCGAACCCAACGAGGAGTAGAAGGAAATGACAAGTAGTTTTCAATAAGGTAATGTCTGCAAGTGCTGAAATTGTACGTAGCGGAGTAGTTTCATAGCAAGATAATTTGTAACGAGCAAGTAACGATAGTAGTAACAAAAGTGCAGCAAGGTAGGCCAATCCTTTTGAGGCAAAGGATAGGGCAAAATGTTCTCTTAAGATAAGCGAAGCGTTCTTGAGGGTACGCGGGAATTTCATCTAGTCACTTTCATCATGTTGGTTTAATTTGTGTTCGCTACTTTGATAATTTGATATGTAGGTGGACCGGTGCTTAGGTGCTGTTCTTACTTGAACAAACCTCCTACTTATGATTAACCCTCCCACAAGCATCCACAACTATGAGAAAATTATTAAGAATAAATTCTAACCATAGCATTAAACTTTTGGATCCAATCGGTCCCTTACGAAATAGCGCATAAACTGGGGTTTAAGCTTTTGTCACTCTCGCAACCCATCATCTAATTGCTAGTCCACAATGCATTCCCTTAGGCCCAAATATAGTGAAGTGTCATGTAGTCGACGTTCACATGACACCACTAAGGGAATCACAACATACATACTATCAAAATATCGAACACATATCAAATTCACATGATTACTTGCAACATGATTTCCCCCATGAACTCAAGAACAAAGGTAACTACTCAAAAATGATAAACATGCTCATGATCAGAGGGGTATTAAATAGCATATTGGATCTGAACATATAATCTTCCACCAAATAAACCATATAGTAATCAACAACAACATGTAATCAACACTACTAGTCACCCACAAGTACCAATCTATAGTTCCGGTAACAAGATTGAACACAAGAGATGAACTAGGGTTTGACTGGATATGGTGCTGTTAAAGATGTTGATGGAGATTGCCCTCCCCAAGACGGGAGAGTTGTTGGTGATGATGATGACGATGATTACCCCCTCCAGGAGGCAAGTTCCCCCAGCGGAATCACTCTGCCGGAGGGCAAAAGTGCTCCTACCCAAGTTACGCCTTGAGACAGCGGCGCTCCATCCCGAAAGTCCTCTCCTTTTTTTCTAGGTCAAAATGACTTATATACCAACATATGGGCACCAGAGGTGGGCCGAGGAGGGCACAACCCATCAGGCGCGCCCTGGTGGGTTGTGCCCACCTGCTGGGCCCCCTCTGGAAGTTATTTGATCCAATAATTCTTAAATAATCCATAAAAAATCTCCGTGAAGTTTTAGCTTGTTTGGAGTTGTGCAGAATAGGTGGCCTGACGTAGCTTTTCCAGGTCCAGATTTCCAGCTGCCAGAATTCTCCCTCTTGGTGTGTACCTTGCAAATTATGAGAGAAAAGGCAATAGAATTAATCCAATAAGCATTATTATGGATAAACATTGTAATAAAAGTAAGAAAACATGATGCAAAATGGACGTATCAACTCCCCCAAGCTTAGACCTCGCTTGTCCTCAAGTGAAAACCGAAATCGAAAAACATGTCCACATGCTTTGAGAGAGAGGTGTCGATAAAAACAAAATACAGACATAGAAGCATCATGTTGATTATGATAACAGCAACAAAATTAACCATAGGACTTTTATCATATACTTCTCATGAATAAGTAATAGTTCATCACACAATCGAAGTATAAAGCAAAAAATCTATTAGAAACCAACCAACTATGTTCTCAGTCAACTTTGCAACTACAATTCATCATCTTTTCAGGAAGGGTCACGTGTCGGAGCCTTTAGGCAAGTCCACATACTCAACCATCATATAGTCTTCTATGATTGCTAACACTCACCTGGTACCCATGAGCAAAACGTTTCAACCGAACACATAGAAAGAAAGGGGTTTATTGTTTCACCTCCCAACATACTCACCTCAAGGGTGATGTCAACAATAATTACTCATGCCACCCATATTCAACTGGACATATGTGCCTAGATCTTTCCTCACCACATGATGCTTGCCAAAGGAGAAAAATAAAAGGAATAGAGAGAAAAACTTTGACTCTTGCATAAAAGTAAATACGTAAAAGTAAAAGATAGGCCCTTCGCAGAGGGAAGCAGAGGTTGCCATGTGCTTATTTGTTTTTATTCTCAATCCCTTAGTGCAAAAGAACGTCATGTTACATTGCCCCTTGTGATAGCGACCTTTATTATGCAGTATGTCGCTTTTATTCTTCACCATCACAAGTTCGTCCAACGCTCAATTTTATCTTACACTAAATGATCTCACACTTTTAGAAGCAAATTGTATTGCCTTTTTCCACCGATGAAAACTTACTTGAGGGATCTTGCTCAATCCCTAGGTAGGTATGGTGGACTCTTGAAAATGAGATTTGGGTTTAAGGGTTTTTGGATGCACAACTAGTATCTCTACTTAGTGCGGAATTTTTGGCTGGCAAAGATAGGGGGCAAGCACCACATGTTAAATGATCCATGACAATATGACTTCTATGTGAATATGAACAAACATAAATCATTAGGTTGTCTTCCTTGTCAAACGTCAACAATTTTGGCATATAATATTTTGATGAGGGCTCACAATAACAAAAGATTTCTAGCATAGTATATTTATATGTGAATCTTCTCTTCCCTTATTAATTCTTTCATGAGTTGCATCATTGACTAATGCTATGTTTGTCAATCTCTAATAAAATTTTATACTTATACTTTTCCTTATGTGGTGCCATCACCTACCATAGGACTAGTATATAATATTTTCTTTATTTATTTCCTTTCTGTTATTTATTTCCATTTTATTTTTCTTTTCTTTTATTTGCAACATGACAGTAAAGAAAGAAAAAAAATCACACTAAACTTTATTATATAACTTGCACACAATTACAAGGATAGATCACTAAGCAAACTCTCAAAGAAGAAAGGATCGAACTAAACTTTATTCATCTAAAGCAGAAGATCGAACTAAAAGAAGTAAAAGAAAAATGGTAGTGGGATGATACGATACCGGGGCACCTCCCCCAGGCTTAGCGGAAGCCAAGGGGAGTGCCCATACCCGATACTCAATTCTCTTTTGGTGGTGAAAATGATGATGGTGGTGATGAAGAAGAGATCTTGTCCTCGAATTTCCATGGTAGTGGTGGTGGTGAAAAGGTGGAGGGTTTTCCCTTTGCTTCCTCCAGTTTCCGTCGGAGAATAAAATTATCTATTCTCAACTCGTCATTATCTATCTCGACTTTTATTATCCTCTTGCATAATGCCCCGTCCTCTCGTTTTTGAACCGGGGACGAACCGATTCATCTTCATCTTCTTCGGAGGTCCATCTATAGTGCCCCTCATCCACATAGGACTTGGGGTTTGCGACAAGATCAGCAACATAGCTCTCTCCCTCAGAGTATTGGGAAGACATATTTTCAAGTCTATGCAGAAAACAGCAAGAAAAGAGGACAGAGGATTTCTCCACGATACGGTGATCAACAGGTTCGAGAAGTATATATAGATCTTTTTTATCTTGGAGGACAAGTATATGGTAGAAAAACGGAGTACGGAAGGTGTCCCAGGTGGGCACAACCCACCTGGGCGCGCCAGGCAAGCCTGGCGCCCCCAGGTGTCTTGTGCCCACTAGGGGACGCTTCCTGGAAGTTTCTTTATTCCCAAAATTCTTAAATATTCCAAAAGTGATAAAAAGTTTTTTTGCTGATTTTTCGGAGTCCGTTTACTTACCGTATCACGTACCTCTTTATTTTCATGATTCGGGAGTGTTCCGAAAGGACTCTTTTATGTGTTCTTCCGGTGTCATAGTTTGGATAATATTACTTTCAACATTAATGGGCGTACCTGAGATATAATGCTTTATTCGTTGCCCATTGACAACCTTCAGGTTAGTACCTTCAGAATTATTTATTTTGATGGGTCCAGACCAGTAAACCTCCTTGATGACGTATGCGCCTTCCCATTTTGAGAGGAGTTTTCCTGCAAAGAATCAGAAACGACAGTTGTACAAAAGAACATATTCTCCGACTTTAAAATCATGCTTTTAAATTCTTTTGTCATGCCATCTTTTCTTTGAATAATTTTGCATTTTCGTAAGCTTGGATTTTCCAATGAGCTAATATCAAATAACCTCTTTTCACCAGCAAGTTTGAAATCATAGTTGATCTCTTTGATGGCCTAATATGCTTTATGTTCTAACTCAAGAGGCAAATGACAAGCTTTTCCATAAACCATTTTATGAGGAGACAAACCCATAGGTTTTTATATGTTGTTCTGTAAGCCCAAAGTGCATCATCTAATTTCTTAGACCAATTCTTCCGGGACCTATTAACAGTCATTTGCAATATAAATTTTATTTCTCTATTTCTAAGTTCGACTTGACCACTAGACTGACGATGATAGGGTGATGAAATTCTATGGTTAACATCATACTTCGCAAGCATTTTACAGAAGGCACCATGAATAAAGTGTGAACCACCATCAGTCATTAAATATCTAGGGACTCCAAACCTAGGGAAAATAACTTCCTTAAGCATTTTAATAGAGGTGTTGTGATCGGCACTACTAGTTGGAATAGCTTCTACCCATTTAGTAACATAATCAACAGCAACCAAAATATGTGTATACCCATTAGAGGAAGGAAATGGTCCCATATAATCAAATCCCCAAACATCAAATGGTTCAATAGCAAATGAATAATTCGTAGGCATTTCTTGACGCTTAACGATATTACCTATCCTTTGACATTCATCACAGGATAAGATGACCTTACAGGCATCCTTGAAGAGAGTAGGCCAATAAAATCCAGATTGCAATACCTTATGAGCAGTTCTATCTCCAACATGATGCCCTCCATAAGCTTCGGTGTGACATTTCTGTAGGATTTGTCCCTGTTCATGTTCAGGTACACAACGTCTAATAATACCATCTACTCCTTCTAGATAAATATGTGGGTCATCCCAAAAGTAATGTCTTAAATCATAGAATAAGTTTTTCTTTTGTTGGTATGTAAAACTAGGTGGTTAATATTTAGCGACAATGTAATTAGCATAATCAGCATACCAAGGAGTAGCATGAGAAACATTTATTGCAGCTAACTGCTCATCAGGAAAACTATCATCAATAGGTAGTGGGTCATCAAGCACATTTTCAAGCCTATATAAATTATCAGCTTGTGGGTTCTCAGCTCCTTTTCTATCAATGATATGTAAATGAAATTCTTGTAACAAGAGAACCCATCAAATAAGTCTAGGTTGGTCATCTTTCTTTTCCATAAGATATTTAATAGCAGCATGGTCTGTGTGAATAGTTACTTTGGAATCAACAATATAAGGTCTAAATTTATCACAAGCAAACACCACCGCTAAGAATTCTTTTTCAATAGTATCATAATATCTTTGAGCACTATCTAGAGTTTTACTAGCATAATAAATAATATTAAGTTTCTTGTCAACTCTTGGCCCAAGAATAGCACCAACAGCATAATCACTAGCATCACACATAATTTCAAAAGGCAAGTTCCAATCAGGTGGTTGAACAATAGGTGCAGAAGTTAAAGCTTTCTGAAGTGTTTCAAAGGCTTCTAAACAATCATCATCCAAAACAAAAGGAATATCCTTCTGCAAGAGACTAGTAAGAGGCCTAGAAATTTTTGGAAAGTCTTTGATAAATCTCCTATAGAAACCAGCATGACCTAAGAAACTACGAATACCATTTATATCTTTAGGACATGGCATTTTCTCAATTGCATCAACCTTAGCTTTGTCCACTTCAATACCTCTTTCAGAAATTTTATGACCCAAGACAATGCCTTCATTAACCATAAAGTGGCACTTCTCCCAATTCAAGACAAGATATGTTTGTTCACATCTCTGCAAAACTTGATCAAGATTGCTTAAACAATCATCAAAAGACTTCCCATAAACAGAAAAGTCATCCATGAAAACCGCAACAATCTTTTCACAAAAGTCAGAGAATATATCAGTCATACATCTTTGAAAGGTAGCAGATGCATTACATAAACCAAAAGGCATACGTCTATAAGCATATGTTCCAAAGGGACAAGTAAAAGTGGTCTTTTCTTGATCAGGTTGAGAAATAGGTATTTGAGAAAAGCCTGAATATCCATCAAGGAAGCAAAAGTGTGTGTGCTTAGATAATCTTTCAAGCATTTGATCAATAAAAGGCAAAGGGTAATGATCTTTTCTAGTTGCTTTGTTTAATTTTCTAAAATGAATTACCATTCTATAGCCTGTAACAATTCTTTGTGGAATAAGTTCATTCTTATCATTAGGAACAACAATTATACCTCATTTCTTAGGGATGCAATGAATAGGACTTACCCATCTACTATCAGCTATGGGATAAATTATACCTGCTTCTAGAAGTTATAATATTTATGTTCTTACCATTTCTTTCACCTTCGAATTTAACTGATGTTGGTGATCAACAACGGTTTTAGCATCAGGTTCCATATTAATTTTGTGCTGACATATAGTCGGACTAATGCCCTTTAAATCATCAAGAGTATATCCAATAGCAGCTCGGTTCTTCCTTAGAACTTTCAGTAATCTTTCTTCTTCATGTTCTGAAAAGGTTAGCACTAATAATAACAGGATATATCTTCTTTTCATCAAGATAAGCATATTTCAAAGTGTCTGGCAATTGTTTTAATTTAAACACAGGATCACCTTTAGGCAGAGGAGGACCTCCTAGAGTTTCAATAGGCAAATTGTGTTTAATCAGGGGACGTTGTTCAAACAAAATTATATCTATTTCATTTCTTTCATGCATATGAAAGCTACTCTCATGGTCTAGCAAATATTGTTCTAAGGGATCAGTAGGTGGTACAACAATAGAAGCAAGACCAATTAATTCATCTTTACTAGGCAATTCTTTTTCATGAAGATTTCTACTAAACTTGGAAAAATTAAACTCATGAGACTCATTACCAAAACTAACACCAACAGTTTGTTTCTCACAATCTATCTTAGCATTAACGGTGTTCAAGAAAGGTCTACCAAATATAATGGGAAAAAGTCATCTTGTGGGGAACTAAGAACAACAAGATCAGTAGGGTATTTTATTTTCCCACACAAGACTTCAACATCTCTAACAATCCGAATTGGTGATATAGTGTCTTTATTAGCAAGTTTAATAGTAACATCTATTTCTTCTATTTCTATGGGTGCTATGTCATTTATAATTTCTTGATATAAGGTGTAAGGAATAGCACTCACACTAGCACCTATGTCACATGAACCATGATAACAGTGATCTTCTATTTTAACTAAGATAACAAGCATGCCAACAACAGGTCTATGTTTATCTTTCCTATCAGGTTTGGCAATTCTAGAAGCTTCTTCATAGAAGTAAATAACATGCCCATCCATATCTTCTTCCAAGAGATCTTTAACCATAGCAATACTAGGTTCTACTTTAATTTTTTCAAAGGGTCTAGGTTTCCTAATATTGCTTTTGTTAACCACCGTTGAAACTTTAGCATGTTCCTTAATCCTGACAGGAAAAGGTGGTTTCTCTATATAAGCAGAAGGAACAACTGGAACAACATTATAAAGTATAGTTTCTTCTTTAACTGGTACCGGTTCTTTGGTTTCTTCTTTAATACGTGGGTGATATTTAAACCACTTCTCTTTAGGGAGTTCAACATGAGTAGCAAATGATTCACAAAAGGAGGCTAAGAATCAAGTCCATATTTAGTGCTAAACTTTTGAGAAGCATCGGTATCCATAAAAGATTTAACACAATTATACTCAAGATTAATACCTGACTATTTACCTTTGTCGAGTTCCTAATCTTTAGAGTTGCGTTTAATTCTTTCCAAAAGATCCCACCAGAATTTAATAGTCTTCTTCATAAAAGAACTAGCACAAGAAGTATCAAGCATGGTTTGATCATTACGAGAAAGCCGGGCATAAAAATTCTGGATAATAATTTCGCTTGAGAGCTCATGATTGGGGCAGGAATACAACATTGACTTAAGCGCCCCCCAAGCTAGAGCGATACTTTCACCTTCACGAGGCCAAAAATTATATATATAATTCCGATCACGATGAACTAGATACATAGCATAAATTTTTTGGTGGAACTTCAATTTCAAACGATTCCAATTCCATGATCCAATATCATTGCATAGCCTATAACATGCCAATGCTTTTCCTTTCAAAGATAAAGGAAAAAAACTTCTTCATAACTTTATCTCCGGGTAAACTAGCAAGCTTAAATAATCCAAAATTTTGTTCTACATATATCAAGTGCATATCAGGATGTTCGGTTCCATCTCCTGCATAAGGATTAGCTAGCAGTTGTTATATCATACCTGAAGGAATCTCATATTCAATATTTTCAGTAGGTGCAGTAGGTTGAGGGGTAGCTAACTGTGTTTCCGGAGAAGGTGAAGATACCCCAAACAAACCCCTCAAAGGATTGTTTTACATAGTAACAAGTAACAATAAATTTCAGCACACTATATAAATGTTTCCTTACAAAATTCCACTTACCAAAGGTGCTTCACTCCCCGGCAACAGCGCCAGAAAATAGCCTTGATGACCCACAAGTATAGGGGATCAATTGTAGCTCTTTTTGATAAGTAAGAGTGTCGAACCCAACGAGGAGCAGAAGGAAATGATAAGTAGTTTTTAGTAAGGTGATGTCTGCAAGTGCTGAAAAAGTAGCAGAGTAGCTTGATAGCAGGATAATTTGTAACGAGCAAGTAATGATAGTAGTAAAAAAGTGCAGAAAGGTAGCCCAATCCTTTTGAGGCAAAGAATAGGCCAAAATGGTCTCTTATGATAAGCAAAGCGTTCTTGAGGGTACATGGGAATTTCATCTAGTCACTTTCATCATGTTGGTCTAATTTGTGTTTGCTACTTGATAATTTGATATGTGGGTGGACCGGTGCTTAGGTGATATTGTTACTTGAACAAACCTCCTACTTATGATTAACCCTCCCACAAGCATCCGCAACTATGAGAAAAGTATTAATAATAAATTCTAACCATAGCATTAAACTTTTGGATCCAATCGGTCCCTTATGGAATAGCGCATAAACTGGGGCTTAAGCTTCTGTCACTCTCGCAGCCCATCATCTAATTGCTACTCCACAATGCATTCCCTTAGGCCCAAATATGGTGAAGTGTCATGTAATCGATACTCACATGACACCACTAAGGGAATAACAACATACATACTATCAAAATATCGAACACATATCAAATTCACCTGATTACTTGCAACATGATTTCTGCCGTGACCTCGAGAACAAAGGTAACTACTCACAAATGATAAACATGCTCATTATCATAGGGGTATTAAATAGAATATTGGATCTTAACATATAATCTTCCACCAAATAAACCATATAGTAATCAACTACAAGATGTAATCAACACTACTAGTCACCCACAAGTACCAATCTATAGTTCTGATAACAAGATTGAACACAAGAGATGAACTAGGGTTTGAGAGGAGATGGCATTGTTGAAGATTTTGAAGGAGATTGCCCTCCCCAACATGGGAGAGTTGTTGGTGATGGTGATGACGATGATTTCCCCCTCCGGGAGGGAAGTTCCCCTGGCGGAATTGCTCCGCCGGAGGGCAAAAGTGCTCCTGCCCAAGTTCTGCCTCGACACGCCGGCGCTCCGTCCAGAAAGTCCTATCCTTATTTTTTTATAGGTCGAAATGACTTATATACCAAAAGATGGGCACCGGAGGTGGGCCGAGGATGGCACAACCCACCAGGGCGCGCCTGGGCTCCCTGGCGCGCCCACGTGGATTGTTCCCACCTGGTGGGCCCCCTCTAGTAGTTATTTGCTCCAATAATTCATAAATAATCCATAAAAAATCTTCGTGAAGTTTTAGCTTGTTTGGAGTTGTGCAAAATAGGTGGCCTGACATGCTTTTCCAGGTCCAGATTTCCAGCTGCCAGAATTCTCCTTCTTGGTGTGTACCTTGCAAATTATGAGAGAAAAGGCATTAGAATTACTCCAAAAAGCATTATTATGGATAAAAACATTGTATATAACAGTAAGAAAACATGATGCAAAAATGGACGTATCACTCATCGCAAACAGTTCGAATGGATTAACCATGTGTCCTGCATCGCACATGCAACTAAATTCTGAACCGTGTTTGATCGCTCCACCATCGCAAACGTTTTGCACCTTTCTTGAAGGGTTTTTTACATCCTCGTTTGCGATTAATGCATCGCACACAGTTTCGTCAAAGGGTCTCTGATCGTAGTGTCGCATTAGCAGCATCCTACAGTAGTGAATTTTAAATTTCAGCATAGATATCCTGTCGTTCGATGTTGCCTATAGAAAAAATACAAGGAAAAAAGAGGCAATGATTATCGCTTCGCCCACAAGGGGGACATGTTTCCCTATTGGAACCACGAGGCATCTTGAGAGAAGCTCCGGTTTGTAAGAGGCTTGTAATAAAACTTGCCCCAAAATGGACACTTTTTCCACGATATACATGTGCCATGTCGTGACACCATGCCTAGTTTTCACGATTTTCGGTGAGTTTTGGATTTACGGGGATTTAAAAACCGAGATTCTAAATGTCTGAGACTCAGCCAGACGCCGAGACAGCTGTAATTCATTCTCAGTCTTTGCATGGGACCTAAACATGCATCCAAGGTCACATGTATGATTTTTGTAGCCATTTTGGTGCACTAATTTGAGTTATGCACATTAAATTAATGCTTATAAAACTTAATTATAATGTATAAAAAGGCCAAACTAACCCAGAATATTTAAAGCAGTTCGGGTCAATCGTCTATCACCCGTGGGTAAGCACTGTGCGCATGCATCGTGCTAGCACACGCTTCCTTCTTTACTAAGTTTTCCATATTAATGTTGTTATATATCCAAACACGTTGTCATTTCCCGCCACTCCCCCCATCTGTTTCCCACCTCTTATCCCATTGGTTTTCCGCTGCCAATGTCAGTGCTCATAGAAGGCTAGGTGGCAACACACCGGCCATGTAAATATTGCACACGGTTTCTAAAAGCACAAACTTGTGTGATAGTAGGGAGTAGGTACCATAGGGTGACCAGCGTGAAATACCTTAAAGGCAAGGAGGCAATTCTTATCAGCAAGGGGAGGCTTCCCATCCACTAACCTAGTCAAATAGAATGCAGAAGTTAAGCGTGATGGGGCTAGAGTAGTCTAAGGATGGGTGACCCGGTGGGAAATTTCATATCTCAAGCTTCATTAAAGCACCATGATATGGTCATTATAGATATTTATCATCTAAATGTCTCTATAGTGACCTGTCATGACAATTATATAAACCTTGGGATCCTTGTTTTGGTAATTTGTAGAATATTTTTTATTGGTTATATTTTGTTGTAAAAAATCGAAGAATGATCGACATATGTAGGCCCACACATAGTTGGTGCCCCATTGAAGTTGTGCATTGGGGATTAGAACAGATCACACACCAACCATACATATTTTCGGGCCGCATGCAGTGTATAGGCGGTCTTCTGATCGACAACGTCTCCCTTGTGCGGTTTTTGTGACGACACGCATATTTGTGGGCTCCCTGGGTGTATATATATCATCCCTTTGACCGATAACAAGGGGTATGTGTTGGCCATGAATGGATTCCTCCTAGTTAATCTTAGGGCCGGTCACCGTCACATGTCGTTCAAGCAAAGTTTCGAGCTCATGCATTTTCCGGATTCCCTCCCACATGCTCGGATTGGTGGGTTGGATCAACACCGTACCCTGCGTATCTCGTACTTAATTACCTGGTTTCATTGTTGTTGCCTGTATCAGGAGGCAGGCACCACATCTCAATTGTACACTATTCTATATTGAAAACACACACCACCCCTTCAAACGTACATCATTTTGGGCCACATGTAGGCGGTGCTAGTTTTGTGGTCCCTCTCGTGCGATTTTTTAAGATGGTTCAATCTATTGGCCGAAGCGGTTTATATATATACATATATATATTCTATCCATTTTTGATCGACAACAACAGTTGTCCTTTGACCAAGCGATAGATTCACTGGTCCGTCGTATGGTAGGTCATGGTGACATACATGTATGACGGAAGTATCAGTACGTGCATCTGCCCCGCCGACATGAAGTGGGAGGTGGGTCAAGCACCCTAGCTAGGTAGCTACGACATTATGTCATTATATATGTATCCAAGGGTGCTTTTGGGTTTGCGAGGAAGGTTCCACCAAAGTTGTGCATTATGTATTTAAAGTTTTAAACATCACACCTTATATTCCTACATATATTTGGCCACTTCTAGGTGGTTCTTGACTTTTGGCCCCTCTCATCGGTCTTCAATGATGCACCCAACCATGGGCCCACGCGGTCAAAGTTGTACATTGCAATTTTGAACATCACAGACCACCCTTTTAATTCATATATATTTGGGCTACATGCTGGTGTGGCTGTCTTCTGACCCTCTCTGACATTTTTTTGCTACGAAGACTCAGATGACGCCCAACGGACACGGGTGTACTGGGTTAACTGTGTGTGATGCAAGTGCGATGTGAAATCACCACGACTGCGCAAGTGCGACCAAGGGTGTAGGTAGTGGATTAACCATGTGCGATGCTAGTCGGCTGTGAAATCACCACAGCTGTGCAAGCGCGAGTAGGGGCGGAGGTAGTGGCTTAATCGTGTGCGATGCAAGTGCGTTCTGAATCACCACGAGAGCGCAAGCGCGTGCAAAGGTGGAGGTACTGGCTTAACCGTGTGCGATGGTAGTGCGTTGTAAAATCACAACCCGCGCAAGATTGAATTCCATGTCTGCGTCTGAAAATAGGACAATTCGTATGTCATAGACTAGCTAGCTAGAAATCTAAAAACAAACTACCCGCCTTGAGTGTTGCAAAAAAAGGGCAGTTCCGCCGCTTTTCCATATTATCATACATACATATTCTTATTGGACCATGTGCGATCTTGTGTGCTCCCACCCCCCACAATTCCTTTACCCAAATTTAAGTAGCGATGGTACTTCAACCGTCGCCCCCACTCCTCCAGCACTGACCTTATAGTACAATTGGAGTAGCCAAGGCATTTGAACCGTCGCCCTCCCACTCGTCCACGACCATCTCCACCCACCATTACTAAAATTTCTAGTAGCCTCAGAGTATCTTCAAACACCACCCCCCTCCACAGTCCCTTGAACCCTAGCTCGCCGCCACCGCCAACCCCTGCCGGTCTGCCCGTTCCTCCTAGTTTAGATAATAAAGTTCAGGTTACCCAACGATTCCAATACCGTCACCCCACCCCCTGAGTTTTTAGATGAGGCCTACGACGTCCCTCCCCGCCCGAGCAATATCCCCTGCTCCCGAGAGTCGCAGCCTAAGCCCGACCATGTATCCCAGGGATCCCGACGAGCATTCGGCCAAGAACAGGTTTATCATGACATCTCCGGCAGACGTTGGTGAGGTGGCGGCTGTTCGTCCCGACATGTCGATCCGGAGCAACACCTCACTACGGAAGCCAGCGAGGATGTTGACTATGTTGCCATGCCGAAGGCTTCACGTCAGCAAGCTAGCGTATTACTATATCTCGGGAAAGCTGGCTACGACATCAAGCTCGCCGACAGCGACGGCTTCATGCGGATCATGCCACAGGTGAAGTGGTTCATCCCCAACCCCTCTAGTTCAACCATCGTCGATCTCTTCTACTGCCCTACTGCTGGTCTCCTCCGCTACGCGGTCAAGGATTTGTGACCCTTGTACGCCATCGAGCCCATTTTATCATTTCTGAAGGACATGTTCTACGGCGGCGGCTTGGGTTCCTCAATTGCCAAGTCAGATCTCATCGATCACGACCACGAGGAAGGCACCCACAAAGGTTCTTCCAAGGTGAAACAACCCATCTGTAACATCAGAGAGCGCACCATGGGTCTGTGATGTTCCAACTGGAAGGATCCCGTCCATGACATGTGAGGCAACATCCTATCAGCAACTCTTACCTTTTCTCGCTTGCCAACATGTACCCTTTGTTGTAGTAGCTTTTGCCATGCGGTTTTTTAACTATGTCATGTTTAATTATTTCAGTTATACAAAAATGTAATGTTCAATAGGGCTATGTGATGTTTAAGTATGAATTGTCCACTTCAGTTTCACGAATGGCTATATTTGGTTGTTTATACTTAGTAGATGCCTTGTTTATCTGTATTTGATTGTTAGATTGGTTGAAGTGAGCATTTGTCCAGTTTTCAAGTTGATGCCTTGTTTACCTGTATTTGCTTTTTAGGTTAGTGCTACCTCTTGAGCATGCGTTGGTTTTCCCTTGAAGAGGAAAGGGTGATGCAGCAAAGTAGCGTAAATATTTGCCTCAGTTTTCAGAACCAAGGTATCAATCCAGTAGGAGACAACGCACAAGTCACCTAGTACCTGCACAAACAATCAAGAACCTTGCAACCAACGCGATAAAGGGGTTGTCAATCCCTTCACCGTCAGTCGCAAAAGTGAGATCTAATATAGATAGTAAAGTAAATATTTTTGGTATTTTTGTTGTATAGATTGGAAAGTAAAGATTGCAAAATAGTAAACGAGACGCGATGTAAATAAAAGAGATGTAATATAATAGGAAAGAGAACCGGGGGCCATAGGTTTCACTAGTGGCTTCTCTCAAGATAGCATGTATTATGGTGGGTGAACAAATTCCTGCCGAGCAATTGATAGAAAAGCACATAGTTATGAAGATATCTAAGGCAATGATCATGAATATAGGCATCATGTCCATGTCAAGTAGATCAAAACGATTCTGCATCTACTACTATTACTCCACACATCGACCGCTATCCAGCATGCATCTAGAGTATTAAGTTCATAAGAACAGAGTAACGCATTAAGCAAGATGACATGATTTAGAGGGATAAACTCTATAAACCCCATATTTTTATCCTTGATGGAAACAATACAATACGTGCCTTGGTGCCCCTACTGTCACTTGGAAAGGACACCGCAAGATTGAACCCAAAGCATAGTGTCGGTGTCAAAACCAGCGGATTTCGGGTAGGGGGTCCCGAACTGTGCATCTAAGGCGGATGGTAATAGGAGGCAGGGGACACGATGTTTTCAGGTTCGGGCCCTCTTGATGGAGGTAAAACCCTATGTCCTGCTTGATTTATTCTTGATGATATGGGTAGTACAAGAGTTGATCTACCACGAGATCGAAGAGGCTAAACCCTAGAAGCTATCCTATGGTATGATTGTATGTTGTCCTACGGACTAAAACCCTCCGGTTTATATAGACACTGGAAAGGGCTAGGGTTACACAAGGTCGGTTATAAAGGAGGAGATACACATATCCGTATTGCCTAGCTTGCCTTCCACGCCAAGTAGAGTCCCATCCGGACACGGGACGAAGTCTTCAATATTGTATCTTCATAGTCCAACAGTCCGGCCAAAGGATATAGTCCGGCTGTCCGGAGACCCCCTAATCCAGGACTCCCTCAGTAGCCCCTGAACCAGGCTTCAATGACGATGAGTCTGGCGCGAAGTGTTGTCTTCGGCATTGCAAGGCGGGTTCCTCCTCCGAATACACCATGGAAGAATTTGAATACAAGGATATTGTACGACCCTGCA
Organism: Triticum urartu; assembly: GCF_003073215.2. Taxonomy (NCBI): domain Eukaryota; kingdom Viridiplantae; phylum Streptophyta; class Magnoliopsida; order Poales; family Poaceae; genus Triticum; species Triticum urartu. The sequence continues at coordinate 363,983,575 of NC_053025.1, read as the reverse complement.
AAATAAGTTCCACATACCACCGTAGAGAGAATAATATTTCCACAAATCCAATTTGTTGACTTGTTTTGGCAACATGACATTATGCCATGGCCCGGTGATTATTCAAACCGTTTCCTTTAACTAGCTCCGCACATAACGCGAGGCAGTTTTTTGACATGTCTTGTCAAAGCAGAGATTGTGTCCCACTTATTACGGGATTCTCATCAATACGGGCGTGGATAACCCAATCGCGCCATCGATTACGGCGCTTGGGGGATAAGCGAGTTTTACCAGGCTAGTGGGGACGCATAGTTTTGTCTGCCCATATAAAGCGATAAGGATTCACCTTTTCATCCACGCCTTCTTCCTCCTTTGCTCATCCATTTTCGCGCACTCGAGCTCCAGCGCCCAAGTCCGCACTTCCCACCTCAACCTTCTCCAACCATGTCCGGAGCGGGAAGCAGGTGGATGGTCTCCTCCGTCACGGAGGGACACATCAAGAAGCTGAGGAGAGCCGGATACCTGCCCGACGACATCGCACACCGGCTCCTAGATGAGGGGCAGCTCATCCCCACTCCCAGGCCCCATGAGAGGGTAGTGTTCCTTACCCATTTCCTCCGCGGACTAGGATTCCCTCTCCACCCATTCGTTCGGGGACTCATGTTCTACTACCGCCTGGATTTCCACGATCTGTCCCTGAACTTCATCCTCAACATCTCAGCGTTTATCGTCGTGTGCGAGGCCTTCCTCCGCATCAAGCCCCACTTCGGCTTATGGTTGAAGACCTTCAATGTCAAGCCGAAGGTAGTGAGCGGCCGCCAGGCGGAGTGCGGAGGCGCCATGGTGGGCAAGATGATCAACGTCACATGGCTCGAGGGCTCCTTCGTGGAGACCGTAAAGGGGTGGCAATCGGGGTGGTTCTACATCACCGAGCCGCGTGACCCTAAATGGGCAGCAGCCCCCGAGTTCCGATCTAGCATCCCCACGCGGCTCACCTCCTGGCAAGAGAAGGGCCTGTCCTAGGGTAGTTCGGGAGAGCTGACCGGACTCCAAACATGTATTCAAAACATGGTGAACAAGAAGCTCAAACTTGTCAACGTAGTCCAGGTCATGCTCATCTGCTGGATCCTCCCGTGCCAACAACGGGCTTTCAACTTGTGGGAGTTTGACCCGGCCCAGCACTGAACTCTGAATAGGCTCTTCGACACAACTCACGAGGATGCCTGGAAGGTGCTATTCAAGGGTGCCGAGGTTCCCCCTCCCACTACCGAGGATCGCGGATTCTGCACGAAGCACCAAGCCAGCGTGGTAAGCTGTTTTACCTCTCACAGGATACTTGTTTTTCATAGTTTGGCTCTATGCGGGATCTAAGCTCCCGTACCTTTGGCAGGACTGGCAAGAGACGGCCGAACAGATCGATTGTCCGGCTCCTTTGCCCGAAGGCCTAGCAGACGCTCTCCTGACGAAGATGCTGACTCCGTCTCCTTACAAGGTGTCGGAGAAGACCAAGAAGGCCAAGGGAACCCGAAAGAGTTCCCGACGACAGGCGTCATTGGACTCATCGTCCGATAACTCTGCGACACACTCCTCCCCCGAAGACGAGGAGGAATAAGAAGATGCTCCCCCTTTAGTTGGGGGAGACAAGAAAAGGAAGGCCGCCCAACTGGGGAGGCCGAAAGGTCCAAGAAGGGAAGGACTCTCCTTCCGGACAGTTCCACCACCGCCGCCGAAGGCGAAGACGAGTGGCTGCTTAGGGCTAAGCCCCTGGCGAAGTCGTAAGTATCCGGATACCAGAGTAACTCACAGCATTCCTTTGTCGCACTGCTCCCCCTAACGCCGAATATGATTATGCAGGCCGCCACGAGCCCGTATCGATGTATCGTCGGACGGCTCCCTGGGCTCGTCGGATATGGATAGGGATCCACTTCCGACCGCCACCTCCCCTTGCCCTGCGGACGACGCCAAGGTATTGTCTCAAGGGGCATGGGGTCGAGGGGAGATAGTCTCGGAGGCGCCTCAAGGTGACCTTCCGGACTCCGGGAGCAGAGGGAACAAGGCCCCTGAGGGCTCCGAGTTCGGCCCTCAGCCGAAAACCGCGCCAGAACCTCCAGTGGTTCCAGACTCGGGCAGGCGGCCTCCTTCCAAGAGGGGCAAGACACCTGTGCCGGTGACCTCTGTCCATCCAGAGGCGCCGGACAATCTGCTGGGAGCGCTTCGCAGCGCTTCCATCGACGAGGAGCACCGTACTATTATGAGTGCGGTGGTCCAGAAGGTTCAGTCCGCCAAGAGCGGATTGATTGAAGCCTGTGCCAGCCTTCTAACAGGCTTTGAGGTAAGTGTTTAAAATATAGGAAAAATATTACCGCATAGACAGTAGCCCCTGATGCTCCGTTTGGTGTTCACGAAGAAAAGCCGAACGAGGATCAAACAATATCACAGGAGTCTAATATAAGTATGTCAATATGTGTATGCAGGCTTCGCTACTGGCATCTGCCGCACTAACTGCGGAGGTTGCCGCACTGAAGCAGGACCTTAAGGGGTCCAAGGATGAGCTCGGCCTTGCCAAGAGGTAGCTCAAGGAGAACAAAGGTAAGTAGTACCTATTCTATGGATATGTACAAAAAGAATGCGATTGCAAAATGACAGGATCATCATGAATTTGCCAGGGGCCACAACCGAAGTGGCGACCCTAAAGCAAGCGTTGTCCGAGGCCGAGGATAAAGTGGCCAAGGAGCGCACCAAGCGGGAAAGGCAAGAGGCTCGGGTGGGCGAGGTGCAGCAAGAGCTCCAGGCTCTCGTGACGAAGCACGAGGCGTTGGAGCTTGACTCGAAGACGTGAGAGTCTGAGCTTGCCGCGGCCCCCGAGAGCGCAAAGATTGCCAAGGCCGAAGCCCAAAAGGCCCGCCAGGAGATTGACGTGATGAAGAAAATAGCGGCGGGTAAGGCATTGTATATGCAAAGGAAGCATGTGAAAGTAAAATACGTATTACTTACCCGAATCTGGAGCTCTCCAGGAGCATTCACAGATTTGCCCCGCAGCGTGTTGGATGCCGCACAGTTTTACCAGGCCAAGGAGGGAAGCTCAACGGAGAAGCTGTTCTGGTCTTAGTATACTGGGACCGAACACGCGGTGCCTATGAGCGACCAGCTAAAGCAGCTGGTCGAGCTACACAAGGCGGCCGAACAGGCCATGAAGGGCTTTATAGTCCGACTGTGGCCTGGCGACACCCTTTCGAACAGCTACTTCGGCCTGGTGAGGCGGCTTGTGGATGCCTTCCCACGGCTGGAAGTCGTCAAGCGGTCCGTCTGCATCGAAGGCGCGCGCCGGGCTTTCGCTCGTGTGAAGGTGCAATGGGCTAAGCTAGACGCCGTGAAGCTGATCAAGGAAGGACCGCCGTAGGGCAAGGAGCATCGCACCCCTGAAATTTATTATGAGGGTGTCCTGAAGGGTGCCCGTCTTGTAGCGGACGAATGTCCAAAGGATGTAATATTTGAGTAAACTTGCTCATGTGATCATGTATGATGAAAACTTGTTTCATATGCGCTATGCAACGCTTGTTTGAATTTTAAATATTACCTTCTGTTTGGCTGTTTATCCAATCTAAGAGATGGCTAGTCCTCGGCTTCTGCCCCCATGCCGCGAGTGCTGGGGTGTTCGGGATAAACCTGAGCACTCTTGTTCCCATTTTTGGGTCCTTCTAGGGAGGTGCTCAGCACAACGAACAAGGAAACCGGACTAATAATGCTTTATCACTCTCACTTAGCCATAGAATTCTATAATTTTAAATTTCGGCGAAGCCCTTGGTATTTGGAAGACCAAATTCGGGGCGCGATACACGCCTTTAAGCCGGACAGGACCGGCTCCTCACTCTAAGCGGCATAAGTCTTTAGGGACTCGAAACCTCGCCGAACAGCGACCAGTCTCTCGCCTTATCATGACAGTCAGTTTTTGCTTTCTCTACTAAGGTGCTTAGCCCAGCAGAACCGGGGCACAATCGCAGTAGTTCTCCTAGTGCTAACTTAGCTGATAGAGCGGAACGTAAGGTACCAAAACATAGGAGCCGGGCAAACCCAACATTTGACCAAAGACATGATTTGGAGCTGATGCATATAATGCTATAAGTTCGGGGTGCCACACTTGTGAAAGTATTCGGACTTCTCACACCATAATGTGGGGTACTTAAGCCCCTGGTGTATTGGCCGTACCAAAGTGTACGGTTGCAAGGCGTCACTAATGAACACATATATATAAAGCAAGAATGCAATAATAGTCGTAATGTTATGCATTGTTTATTCAAAAAGGTGCGTTAAAGCAGAATGATACAGATAGTGTGATAAGCAAAAAGTAGGACTATGTCCCTTCCAAGGGCAAGCTAAGGAATAGTATTAAATAAAATATTTCACTTGTTATCATAATCCACCTGGGAGTTCCGTGGTGTGACGTAGCTTTCTGCCTCCTTGGTTGTTGCATCATGTGTTCGACAATCATGCTGCCGGACAGGGTTTCCAGAGATTAAAGTCCTGAAAGAGAAAAATAACAAAGCGGGAAGCCCCTAGTGCGGTTTAAGCCGCGTATTGGGGCATGCCGTAGTTTTGCCCCCCTCCCCGCCTGTGCCCATGGTATTTTTAATGCATAATTATGTACGCGTGGCACGAATTTCACCGTTTGGCTTGGGCCGGGGTGGGGGCCGCATTGCTACGCGAGCTCAGATCGTGCCAGGTGGTCTAGTTGCCGATTACTCCGAGCGCGCTTGAAGGTGTCTGAGTCTTGAAACGCTGAACTGGTGGATTGCCTTGAGAGGCTGCTTTGCACTTCTACTGCGAGGGCCGCAGTGTGCTCCTCCGTGCGGAGACAGCGCTCTATGTTTCCATTAACTGTGATGACCCCCTGAGGTCCTGGCATCTTGAGCTTGAGGTATGCATAATGTGGTACCGCATTGAATCTCGCAAATGCGGTTCGCCCGAGCAGTGCATGATAGCCACTGCAGAACGGGACTATATCGAAGATTAATTCTTCGCTTCGGAACTTATACGGGGATCCGAAGACCACTTCCAGTGTAATTGAGCTTGTGTAATGGGCCTCTACACCTGGAATGACGCCTTTAAAGGTCGTTTTTGTGGGTTTGATCCTTGAGGGGTCTATACCCATTTTGCACACTGTGTCCTGGTAAAGCAGGTTCAGGCTGCTGCCGCCATCCATAAGGACTCGAGTGAGGTGAAATCCGTCGATGATTGGGTCTAAAACCAGTGCGGCGAATCCGCCATGACGGATACTAGTGGGGTGGTCCCTGCGATCGAAGGTGATCGGACAGGAGGACCATGGGTTGAACTTTGGGCCGACTGGCTCCAACGCATATACGTCCCTGAGCGCATGCTTCCGCTCCCTCTTGGGGATGTGGGTTGCGTATATCATGTTCACCGTCCGCAGTTGCGGGGGGAACCTCTTCTGTCCTCCGGTGCTCGGCTGCCGGGGCTCTTCCTCGTCATTGCTATGTGGCCCCTTAGCTTTGTTTTCGACAATTAACTTGCCGGCCTACTTCAATACCCAACAATCCCTATTGATGTGGTTGGCTGGCTTGTCGGGGGTGCCGTGTATCTGACACAAGCGATCGAGTATGCGGTCCAAACTGGACTGGCCCGGAGTGCTTCTTTTAAGTGGATTTTTCCACTGACCGGGTTTAGAGCCTTTGAATCCGGCATTGACTGCCGTATCCTCGCTATTGTCGCTGTTAATGCGGCGCTTATGTTTATTTCGACGTGACATGCCATTGCCGTCCTTGGTATCCGAAGTACCACGGTTCTTTGATATGTTATTACTGCGAGCCAGCCAGCTGTCTTCTCCCGCACAAAAGCAGGTCATGAGTGTCGTGAGGGCTGCCATAGATTTTGACTTTTCATGAACAAGGTGCCGGGCTAGCCACTCGTTGCGGATGTTGTGTTTGAAAGATGCTAGGGCCTCTGCATCCGGACAGTCGACAATTTGAATTTTCTTTGTTAGGAACCGAGTCCAGAATTGCCTGGCCGATTCTTCCGGCTGCTGAATTATGTGGCTCAAGTCATCGGCATCTGGTGGTCGCACATAAGTGCCCTGAAAGTTGTCGAGGAATGCGGCCTCCAGATCTTCCCAACAGCTAATGGACTCTGCTGGCAAGCTGTTAAGCTAATGCCGCGCTGGTCCTTTGAGCTTTAGTGGGAGATATTTGATGGCGTGTAAGTCATCACCACGGGCCATGTGGATGTGGAGGAGGAAATCCTCGATCCATATCGCAGGATCTATTGTGCCGTCGTATGATTCTATATTTATGGGTTTGAAACCCTCTGGGATTTGATGATCCATGACTTCATCTGTGAAGCATAAGGGGTGTGCGGCGCCTCTGTATTGGGCTATATCACGACGCAGCTAGAATGGGTCTTGCCCGCTATGTTCGGCCCGGCCGGATTTACTTTTACTGTATCCGGCGTGACGTTTATTGTCCTGCATGGTGGCGCGCACTCGTGATTCATAGATCGATCTTGCATGTTTTGCTTTGTCCTCCAATACGTCTCGCCAGTCTGGTGTATTTCCCCATGCCTTTTTATTTGAATGGCATCGGGGTGCAGGCTGAGCTTTTGGCTGGAATGCCTCTCTATCGCGGCCGCGAGGTGGCCGATCAGCCGTGTCATATGCTTCTTCCTCCAGTCGGGGTAGCAACCTGCATTTTGGGTAACTCTTGGAGGGGCGCTCGAGTTTATATTCCTCGGCCGCGAGGACTTCAGTCCATCTGTCAGCTAGCAGATCTTGATCAGCTTGAAGCTGCTGCTGCTTTTTCTTAAGGCTATTTGCCGTGGCTATAAGCCGGTGCTTGAAGCGCTCTTGGTCGACGGGATCCTCTGGCACGACGAATTCATCATCGTCGAGGCTTGCCTCGTCTTCGGAAGGGGGCATGTAATTATCATCCTCCGCTCCTCCATCCTCCTGCTCTAAATCTTGCTGGAGGGGATTGTTGCCATCTACGGCACTATCTGGAGTGTTATTATCTCATGTGCCGGTATCAACACTTTTGCTTTGGCGGGACTTAGAGCGGCGCCGCTGACATCGGCGCTTGGGTTGCTTCTTGGAGGGGTCATCCTCCGTTGTCTCGTCGCCATTACCTTGTTTGGGTGTGTCCACCATGTATATATCGTATGATGAGGTGGCTATCCAATGCCCTGTGGGCACTGGTTCCTCTTCATCTCCCGCATCATCGTCCATAACGTCGATGTCTTCGGAGTCGAAGTCGAGCATCTCGGTTAAGTCGTCGACAGTGGCTACTAAGTGGGTGGTGGGTGGGCAGTGAATTTCTTTGTCATCCGCATCCCAATCCTGCCGGACATAGTTAGGCCAGGATCCTACTGACAAGGAGAGAGACCTTAATGAGTTCAGTATGTCGCCAAAGGGCGACTGCTGAAAAATTTCCGCGGAGGTAAACTCCATGATCGGCGCCCAATCGGATTCGCTAGGAACGGGCACAGGCGGTTCGGAGTCCGTGGCTGGAGAAGGGTCTGGCAGTCTGACAACACGGCTCTCGCGCAGGGTAGTGTCTTTGTTCGGCTCGATCGCCGCTGAGGGTAAGGCCTCCGTGGCGGGGTCCATCCACCCGTCCATGGACAGCGCAACTGGCTCTGAATTGAGGGTCGGAGCGGCTGCCGGTGCGATCTCCTGAACACTGTCTAATGGTAGAGCTAAATTGTACTCATCGTGACCACGTGGCACACAAGGCAGAGGCTTGAATCCATCAAAGATCAAGTCTCCGCGGATATCGGCCGTGTAGTTTAAGCTTCCAAACCTAACCTGGTGGCCAGGGGCATAACTTTCGATCTGCTCCAGATGGCCAAGCAAGTTGGCCCGCAGTGCGAAGCCGCCAAACACAAAGATCTGTCCGCGGAGAAAAGTCTCACCCTGGACTGCATCGCCATCGATGATAGAAGGATCCATCAAGCCTAACGGCGACGACACAGAGGAACTCTCAATGAAAACACCAATGTCGGTGTCAAAACCGGCGGATCTCGGGTAGGAGGTCCCGAACTGTGCGTCTAAGGCAGATGGTAACAGGAGGCAGGGGACACGATGTTTTGCCCAGGTTCGGGCCCTCTTGATGGAGGTAAAACCCTACGTCCTGCTTTATTTATTCTTGATGATATGGGTAGTACAAGAGTTGATCTACCACGAGATCGAAGAGGCTAAACCCTAGAAGCTAGCCTATGGTATGATTGTATGTTGTCCTACGGACTAAAACCCTCCGTTTTATATAGACACCGGAAAGGGCTAGGGTTACACAAGGTCGGTTACAAAGGAGGAGATACACATATCTGTATTGCCTACCTTGCCTTCCACGCCAAGTAGAGTCCCATCCGGACACGGGACGAAGTCTTCAATCTTGTATCTTCATAGTCCAACAGTCCGGCCAAAGGATATAGTCCGGCTGTCCAGAGACCCCCTAATGCAGGACTCCCTCACTTAGCACTTCTCCCATTGCAAGAAAGATCAATCTAGTAGGCCAAACTAAACCGATAATTTGAAGAGACTTGCAAAGATATCAAATCATGCATATAAGAATTCAGAGCAGAACTAAATAATATTCATAGATTATCTTGTTCATAAATCCACAATTCATCGGATCTCGACAAACACACCGCAAAAGAGTATTACATCGAATAGATCTCCAAGAACATCAAGGAGAACTTTGTATTGAGAATCAAAGAGAGAGAAGAAGCCATCTAGCTAATAACTATGGACCTGAAGGTCTGTGGTAAACTACTCAGGCTTCATCGAAGAGGCAATGGTGTTGATGTAGAAGACCTACGTGATCTATTCCCCCTCCGGCAGATTGCCGGAAAAGGCCCCAAGATGGGATCTCACGGGTAAAGAAGGTTGTGGCGGTGGAAAAGTGGTTTCGTGGCTCTCCTTGATGTTTCTAGGGTATAAGAGTATATATAGGCGAAAGCAATACGTCGGTGGAGGTACGAGGGTCCCACGAGGGTGGGGGTGCACCTACCCCCCTGGGTGCACCCTCTTGCCTCCTGGCTTCCTTGTGGAGTTCCAGACTTCGACCCCAAGTCTTCTGGATTGCTTTCGGTCCAAGAAAAAATCATCGCGAAGGTTTCATTTCATTTGGACTCCGTTTGGTATTTCTTTTCTGCAAAACTCTAAAATAGTTCAAAAAAGAAACTGGTATTGGGCCTGCGGTTAATAGGTTAGTCCCAAAAATAATATAAAAGAGCATAGTAAAACCCATTAAACATCCAAAATAGATAATATAATATCATGGAACAATCAAAAATTATAGATACGTTGGAGACGTATCAAGCATCCCCAAGCTTAATTCCTGCTCGTCCTCGAGTAGGTAAATGACAAAAACAGAATTTTTGATGTGGATGCTACCTAACATAATTATCAATGTAATTTTCTTTATTGTGGCATGAATGTTTAGATCCGAAAGATTCGAGACAAAACTTTAATATTGACATAAAAACAATAATACTTCAAGCATACTAACAAAGTAATCATGTCTTCTTAAAATAACATGGCCAAAGAAAGCTATCCCTACCAAATTATATAGTCTGGCGATGACCTATCTTCATCACACAAAATATTTTAATCATGCACAACCCCGATGACAAGCCAAGCAATTGTTTCGTACTTTTTATGTTCTCAAACTTTTTCAATCTTCACGCAATACATGAGCGTGAGCCATGGATATAACACTATAAGTGGAATAGAGGGGTGGTTGTGGAGAAGAGAAAATGGAGATGATAGTCTCACATCAACTAGGCGTATCAATGGGCTATGGAGATGCCCATCAATAGATATCAATGTGAGTGAGTAGGGATTGCCATGCAACAGATGCACTCGAGCTATAAGTGTATGAAATCTCAAAAATAAACTAAGTGGGTGTGCATCCAACTCGCTTTCTCACAAAGACCTATGGAAATTTGAGGAAGCCGATCATTGGAATATACAAGCCAAGTTCTGTAATGAAAAATTCCCACTAGTATATGAAAGTGACAACATAAGAGACTCTCTATCATGAAGATCATGGTGCTACTTTGATGCACAAGTGTGGAAAAAGGATAGTAGCATTGTCCCTTCTCTCTTTGTCTCTCATTTTTTGTTTTTTTGTTTTTTTGGGCACTCTCTTTTTTTGGCATATTTTTTTATATATTTTATCTTTCTCGTCCGGAGTGTCATCCCGACTTGTGGGGGAATCATAGTCTCCATCATCCTTTCCTCACTGGGACAATGCTCTAATAATGATTACCATCACACTTCTATTTACTTATAACTCAAGAATTACAAGTCAATACTTAGAACAAAATATGACTCTATGTAAATGCCTCCGACGATGTGACAATGATGGAGCGTGTCATAATAAATGGAACGATGGAAAGTTGCATGGCAATATATCTCGGAATGGCTATGGAAATGCCATAATAGGTAGGTATGGTGCCTATTTTGAGGAAGGTAAATGGTGGGTTTATGGTACTAGTGAAAGTTGCGTGGTACTAGAGAGGCTGGCAATGGTGGAAGGGTGAGAGTGCGTATAATCCATGGACTCAACATTAGTCATATAGAACTCACATACTTATTGCAAAAATCTATTAGTTATCAAAAGGAAGTACTACGCGCATGCTCCTAGGGGGATAGATTGGTAGGAAAAAACTATCGCCCGTCCCCGACCGCCACTCATAAGGCAGACAATCAATAAATAGATCATGCTCCAACTTCATCACATAATGGTTCACCATCGTGCATGCTACGGGAATCACAAACTTTAACACAAGTATCTCTCAAATTCACAACTACTCTACTAGCATGACTCTAATATCACCATCTTCATATCTCAAAACAATCATAAAGAATCAAACTTCTCATAGTATTCAACGCACTTTATATGAAAGTTTTTATTATACCCATCTTGGATGCCCATCATATTAGGACTATTTTTATACCCAAAGAAAATTACAATGCTGTTCTAAAGGCTCTCAAAATAATATAAGTGAAGCATGAGATATTAATAATTTCTATAAAATAAAACCACCACCGTGCTCTAAAAAGATATAAGTGAAGCACTAGAGCAAAATTATCTAGCTCAAAAGATATAAGTGAAGCACATAGAGTATTCTAATAAATTCGGATTCATGTGTGTCTCTCCTAAAAGGTGTGTACAGCAAGGATTATTTTGGTAAACTAAAAAGAAAAGACTCAAATCATACAAGACGCTCCAACCAAAACACATATCATGTGGTGAATAAAAATATAGCCTCAAGTAAAGTTACTGATAGACGAAGACGACAGAGGGGATGCCTTCCGGGGCATCCCCAAGCTTAGGCTTTTTGGTTGTCCTTGAATTTCACCTTGGTGTGCCTTGGACATCCCCAAGATTAGGCCACTCCTTATTCCAAAATCCATCAAATCTTTACCCAAAAACTTGAAAACTTCACAATACAAACCTTCAACAGAAAATCTTATGAGCTCCGTTAGTATAAGAAAATGAACCACCACTTTAAGGTACTGTAAGGAACTCATTCTTTATTTATATTGGTGTTAAACCTACTATATTCCAACTTCTCTATGGTTCATACCACCCAATACTACTCATAGATTCATGAAAATAAGCAAACAACACATGAAAAACAGAATCTGTCAAAAATAGAACAGTCTATAGCAATTTGTAACTTTCGAATACTTATGTAACTCCAAAAATTCTGAAACATTAGGACGGCCTGAGAAATTTGTATATTGATCTACTTCAAGTGGAGTATGTATTTTATCGCACTCTGGTAAAAATGAAAATTAATTTCGTGAGCGCAAAAGTTTCTGTTTTTTCAGCAAGATCAAACAACTATCACCCAAGAAGATCCTAAAGGCTTTATTTGGCACAAACACTAATTAAAACATAAAACACAATTATAACATAAGCTAGATGAATTATTTATTATTAAAAAGGAGCAAAAAAGCAAAGAACAAGAATAAAATTGGGTTGCCTCCCAACAAGCATTATCGTTTAACGCCCCTAGCTAGGCATAAAAACAAGAATAGATCTAGGTATTGCCATCTTTGCTATGCAATCCATAAGTGGCTCTCATAATAGATTCATAAGGAAATTTAATTTTCTTCCTAGGAAAGTGTTCCATGCCTTTCCTTAATTGAAATTGGAATCTAATATTTCCTTCTTTCATGTCAATAATTGCACCAATCGTTCTAAGGAAAGGTCTACCAAGAATAATAGGACATGTAGGATTGCAAAATATATCAAGAACAACGAAATCTACGGGAACATAATTACTATTTGAAACAATAAGAAAATCATTAATAGTTCCCATAGGTTTCTTAATGGTGGAATCCTGAAGATGCAAATTTAAAGGACAATCATCAAATTCACGGAAACCTAGCACATCACACAAGGTTTTTGGAATCGTGGAAACACTAGCACCCAAATCACACAAAGCATAGGATTCATAATCTTTAATCTTAATTTTAATAGTAGGTTCCCACTCATCATAAAGTTTTCTAGGGATAGAAACTTCTAGTTCAAGCTTTTCTTCATAGGATTGCATGAAAGCATCAACGATATGTTTAGTAAAAGCTTTATTTTGATTATAAGCATGAGGAGAATTTAACGCGGATTGTAACAAGGAAATACAATCTATCAAAGAGCAATTATCATAATTAAATTCCTTGAAATCCAAAATAGTGGGTTCATTGCTATGTAAAGTTTTGACCTCTTCAATCCCACTTTTATTAATTTTTGCATCAAGATCTAAAAACTCTGAATCATTGGGACGCCTTTTAACTAAAGTTGACTCATCTCTAGTCCCATATTTATCAAGACTCATATTGTAAGACAAATATTTAATAGGATTCACATCAATCACTTTTAGATCTTCATCATTATTATCATGAAACTAGAAGAACACACTTTCACAAAACAATCTTTTTTTGCGTGCATCCTAGCGGCTCTTTCTTTGAACTCATCAATGGAAATTCTCATGGCTTTGAAAGACTCATTACTTTCATGCTGAGGTGGAATTGATCTAAGTTTCAAAGAATTAACATCAAGAGAAATTCTATCCACGTTCCTAGCCAACTCATCAATCTTAAGCAATTTTTCTTCGACAAAAGCATTGAAATTCTTTTGTGAACTCATAAATTCTTTAACACTAGTATCAAAATTAGAGGGCATCTTATTAAAATTTACATAAGAGTTGTTGTAGAAATTACCATAATTATTAGAGGAAATACTAGAAAACGGCCTAGAATTAAAGTTGCCTCTATACACATTGTTACAAAATTGTTCCTACCAACAAAATTCACATCCATAGATTCGTTATTATTCTCAATTAAAGTGGACAAAGGCACATCATTAGGATCAGAAGAAACACTTTTATTAGAAAACAATTTCATAAGTTCATCCATCTTTCCACTCAAAACATTAATCTCTTCAATCGCATGAACTTTTTTACTAGTGGATCTTTCGGTGTGCCATTGAGAATAATTAACATAATATTGTCTAGGAGTTTAGTAGCTTCTACAAAAGTGATTTGCATAAAATTGCCTCCCACGGCCAGATCTAAAATATTTCTAGAAGCAAAATTCAGTCCGGCATAAAAGTTTGTATAATCATCCACAAATTCACCAAGTGTAGGGCAATTACATATCATTAATTTCATCCTCTACCAAGCTTGTGCAACATGCTCATGATCAAGTTGCTTAAAATTCATATTATCGTTCCTAAGAGAGATGATCTTAGCGGGGGAAAATACTTAGAGATAAAAGCATTTTTGCACTTATTCCATGAGTCAATACTAGTTTTAGGCAAAAAAGAGAACCAAGTTTTAGCACGATCTCTAAGCGAAAACGGAAATAGATTAAATTTAACAATATCATTATCCACATCTTTCTTCTTTTGCATATCACACAAATCAATAAAGTTGTTTAGACGAGTAGCGGCATCTTCACTAGGAAGGCCAGAAAACTGATCTTTCATATCAAGATTCAACAAAGCGGTATTAATTTCACAAGATTCAACATCGGTAGTAGGAGTAATCGGAGTGCTAATAAAATCATTGTTGTTGGTATTCGAAAAGTCGCACAATTTAGTATTATCTTGAGCCATCGTGACAAACGGTTAATCCAACACACAACCGCACAAGAAGAAAGCGAAAAGAGACTAACAGAAGAGGGGCGAAGAAAAGGCAAAGGTTTTCGAAAATCGTTTTAGAGCTGGGGGAGAGGAAAATGAGAGGTGAATGGAAAATAATGTAATGCGAGGGAGAAGAGTTTATGGTGAGTACTTGGTATGTCTTGACTTGGCGTAGATCTCCTCGGCAACGGCGCCAGAAATCCTTCTTGCTACCTCTTGACCATGCGTTGGTTTTCCCTTCAAGAGGAAATGGTGATGCAGAAAAGTAGCGTAAGTATTTCCCATAGTTTTCAGAAACAAGGTATCAATCAAGTAGGAGACAACGTGCAAGTCACCCAGTACCTGCACAAACAATCAAGAACCTTTCAGCCAACATGATAAAGGGGTTGTCAATCCCTTCACGGTCACTCGTAAAAGTGAGATCTAATAGAGATAGTAAAGTAAATATTTTTGGTATTTTTGCTGTATAGATTGGAAAGTAAAGATTGCAAACTAGTAAACAAGATGCGATGTAAATAAAAGAGATGTAATATAATAGGAAAGAGACCCGGGGGCCATAGGTTTCACTAGTGGCTTCTCTCAAGATAGCATGTATTACGGTGGGTGAAGAAATTACTGTCCAGCAATTGATAGAAAAGCTCATAGTTATGAAGATATCTAAGGCAATGATCATGAATATAGGCATCACGTCTGTGTAAAGTAGATCGAAATGATTCTGCATCTACTACTATTACTCCACACATCGACCTCCATCCAGCATGCATCTAGAGTATTAAGTTAATAAGAACGGAGTAATGCATTAAGCAAGATGACATGATGTAGAGGGATAAACTCAAGCAATATGATATAAACCCCATCTTTTTATCCTCGATAGCAACAATACAATACGTTCCTTGCTTCCCCTACTGTCACTGGGAAAGGACACCGCAAAATTGAACCCAAAGCTAAGCACTTCTCCCATTGCAAGAAAGATCAATCTAGTAGGCCAAACTAAACCGATAATTTGAAGAGACTTGCAAAGATATCAAATCATGCATATAAGAATTCAGAGAAGATACAAATAATATTCATAGATAATCTTGTTCGTAAATCCACAATTCATCAGATCTCAACAAACACACCGCAAAAGAGTATTATATCGAAAAGATCTCCAAGAACATCGAGGAGAACTTTGTATTGAGAATCAAAGAGAGAGAGAAGAAGCCATCTAGCTAATAACTATCGACCCGAAGGTCTGTGGTAAACTACTCACGCTTCATCGAAGAGGCAATGGTGTTGATGTAGAAGCCCTCCGTGATCGATTCCCCCTCCGGCAGATTGCCGGAAAGGCCCCAAGATAGGATCTCACGGGTACAGAAGGTTGTGGTGGTGGAAAATTGATTTCGTGGCTCTCCCTGATGTTTCTAGGGTATAAGAGTATATATAGCTGAAAGAATTTCGAGGGGCCCACGAGGGTGGGGGCGCGCCTACCCCCCTGGGCGTGCCCTCCTGCCTCGCCTCGTGGAGTTCCAGACTTCGAGTCCAAGTATTCTGGATTGCTTTTGGTCCAAGAAAGATCGTCATGAAGATTTCATTCCGTTTGGACTCCGTTTGGTATTCCTTTTCTGCAAAACTCTAAAATAGGCAAAAAATCAGAAACTGCCACTGGGCCTCGGGTTAATAGGTTAGTCCCAAAAATTATATAAAAGAGCATATTAAAGCCCATTAAACATCCAAAACAGATAATATAATAGCATGGAACAATCAAAAATTATAGATACGTTGGAGACGTATCAGTTAGTTGAGTGAGCATTTGTCCAGTTTTCAAGCAGATGCCTTGCTTATCTTTATTTGCTTGTTAGGTTGGGTGAAGTGAGCATTTGTCCAGTTTTCAAGCAGATGCCTCGTTTATCTGTATTTTCTTGTTAGGTTGGTCATGATCATTTGTCCAGTTTTCAAGCATATGCCCTGTTTCATCTGTATTTCCTTGTTAGGTTGGTTGTAGTGAGACTTTGTCCAGTTTTCAATTGCTATATTTAGTACTTATACTTATCATTTATGCCTTGTTTATTTCAGTCATTCACAATGTGATGTTCATTTTGTGCAAGTCGGAAATGTGCCGCTCGATTTCATCAATACCAGTTAGAACGACTATATTTGGTTCCAGTTATGCCTGGTGTAGTTAACACATCCCCTTATTTCAGTTTTACACATTTATCCAGTGTGATGTTTAAGCATGAGCTACGTTCTACTCATTTTCATCAATACCAGTTTGAATTGGAATATTTGATGGTTGTTAAGCCTGGTGTGGGTAACATTCCCTTCCATTCTATATCCGGTTTAACATCATGCTGAAACCAACACATTCAAGCTATCGTTTGGAGATGATGTTGTTTACCTTTGCTATATTTGTTTGATGTTAAGGTTCGTGTACTTATCATGCCTTTCCACTACTTATGCAGGACAACAATGGGAGTGGCTAACATTTTCCACCGAGGTTAATTTCATCCCTCGGTTTGTACTCCCCCCGTTGTTCCATAATCGAGTGCATATAGATCCAGGCCTGGAGACTTTTTAGCTTCTAATATTGACTTGTTGCTTGTAGGGTACATATGCCCTTGGCAAAGATCCATGCATCGTCCCTTTTTGCATATGGGGCAATGAGATATTCATGAACAAGCATCAAGTGAGGAAACTAATAAGGATTATTAGCAAAAAGATACGAATGGTGGCAAGCAAATTATTTGTTTACGCTCTATCCAACACAACAGTGAGGTGTAGGATGGTAACTACAAACTCTGTAGCCTTCTCTTTTTACTGCCCACAATGGGTTGTTAGACAACAATGTCTGAATCTTTTTCGTTTGTAGTGGTTCCCAAAGCAGTTTACTCAAGATTACCTTGCAAACTACATGATTGGTGGACACGCAATGAAGGGTAAAGTATTTCGTCCAGACTACAATGAGCATGGAGAAGTCCTAACAAAGATAGTGAAGGATGGGCGGGTAGTCATCACAAGGGGTTGGCCTAGAGTCGTGCGCACATTACGCATGGTGGAGGGCATAATATGGGCATTCCGCTTCACCTTCTCCAGCAACCAGAATGACTTTCGCCACTCTCTTTACAGTTTTTAGTACAACTGTGGTTCATCATTCTTTAGTTGGTGCTTCTTTAGTTCTTCAGTATATGTACCTATGCATCAAATTATGCATTTGTGGTTGAACCTATATTTTGTAATAAACATGGTTCGATACGAAATAGTGGTTGCCTACTTTCAAATTCAAAATATATGATTTTTAAATGCAGGGATTAAATTAGGGATTACACTGCAAAAGCAAAACATCTGCGATAAACATGGAGATCAGACACGTTTCTCTTATCCACTACGTAAGCCATCAATCTCTATTGCACACACGATCAACCAAGAAAAACGGTGTGAGATTAATAACAGAATCGCACACAGTTCCTTCTTATTAAATGTTTGCGGAAATCACCTTATCACACATGCTTGGCAATTATGGACTGTTTATGATGTTGTGCGCATCGCAAACGTTTGGTCATAGAAGAACGTGTGCGATAGGTCTTCATCCGATGCGGGTACGACGGATAAATCGTGTGGGATATATTCAAGATTCGCATACATTTTTGTGGGGACAACTATATGAACTCTTACATTGAATCGCATACAGTCGAGGAAAAGTAAATGTGTGTGATTCTCTACTTATTGTACACATTCTATAATCGTGAGCTGTTTGTGATGGGTCGCGTATCATAAATGTAGCACCATAGAATACCGACTGCGATGGCAATGCAAGCACAAACGAGTAGCAAGGATGTAGCGTTTGGGAACTATAGGGACAACTGTATGCATCATGGTTCCCTATCCTCGACGGTTTTTGGGTCGTGTGGGAAGGACCCCCCTATCGCACACACTCACTTGGTGACGGTTTTAAATGCCTTTGCGGAAAGGGATTAAAAACCATTTGTATAGCAGCTCGCTGTACTAGTGTTACAAAATGCCTATGCATAAGAAGTATGTTCGACTTAAATGTGTTCTTCACATGCTACATGATGCTCTCTTTGTGTTTCAATTATTATCTTTCATGTGAGCATCAATAAAATCTTAAGCCTGTCTTAATGGCTATAAAGAAAGAGCTTGTTGGGAGACAACCCAGTAGTCATCATTTTAGTTTTTTTTGGTGTGCACACAATGATTATACTGTTATGGTTGTGTTTTTGTGTTTTAGTTAGTGTTTTTTCCAAGTAAAGCCTTTGGGGTGATTTGGATGATAGTTGCTTTGATTCTATGAAAAAGCAGAAACTTCTGCGTCCAATAGAAGAATTGTTAAAATTTGCCGGTGCCTGATAAAATTATGAATTTTTTACACATGATTCATATGCAAATTTCCCACGTTTTAATAATTTTTCAGAATTTTTGCAGTTAAATAAGTCCGGTCATTGTTCGAATCATTACATATTGTTCTATTTTTGACAGATTATATTTTCATTGTGTTGTTTGCTTGTTTGATAAATCTATGGATTTTATCGGGTGGTATAAGCCATGGTGAAGTTACAATACAGTAGGTATAATGCAATAATAAAATATGAATGGGTTTACAACAGTACCTAAAATGGTGATTTGCTTTGTTATACTAACTGATCTCACGAGTTTTCTGTTGAGTTTTGTGTGCTCAAGTTTTCAAGTTTTGAGTGAGATCATGATGGATGAAGGAATAAGGAGTGGCAAGATCCTAAGCTTGGGGATGCCCGAGGAACCCAAGGTAATATTCAAGGACTCCCAAGCATCTAAGCTCGGGTATGCCCCGGAAGGCATCCCCTCTTTCATGTACCAACTATCGGTAATATTCCTTTGAGCTATATTTTTATTCATCACATGATATGTGTTTTGCTTGGAGCGTTGTGCATTATATGAGTCTTTGCTTTTTAGTTTGCCGCAATCATATTTGATGAACACACCTTTATGAGAGGGACACACATAATTCGTGATTTGTTAGTATACTATATATATGTGCTTCACTTATATCTTTTGAGCTAGGCAGTTGCTCTAGTATTTAACTTATATCTTTTAGAGCACAACGGTGGTTATATTTTAAAGAAATAGTTGCACTCTCATGTTTCACTAATATCTTTTTGAGAGTTCACAATAGTAATGGCAATTAGTACAAGTTATGACTTTGATCCTAATGTCATATGTATTCAAGAAGGATATAACAAAAACTTTCATGTAGATCACTGAATATGATAAGTCTGATTCCTTGCAATAGTTTTGCGATATAAAGGTGGTAATATGTGGGTTGTGCTAGTGAGTAATTGTGATTTAATAAGAATATTGGTGTTAAGGTTTTTTATTCCCAAAGCATGCATGTATAGTCTCCCGTTATGCTATGAAGTTGCAGCATGATTTATTATTTAGTGTCTTCCTTTGTGTGAAGGACAGGGCAAGTGATGGTTAACTCCTACCAACCTCCCCCTAGGGGCATGCGTATTAGTGCTTTGCTTCTAGGGCTAATAAAATTTTGCAGTAAGTATGTGAGTTCTTTATGACTAATGTGAGTCCATGGATTATATGCACTCTCACCTTTCCGCAATTTGCTAGCCTCTTCGGTGCCATCATACTCTATTCCACCCATAGTGCTATATCCATGGCTTGCGCTCATGTATTGTGTGAGGGTTGAAAAAGTTGAAGAACGTTAAAAAATATGAACCAAATGCTCGACTAACACTTGGGTAGTGCATGATTTATACTTTGTGTTAAGAAGATGGAGCATGACAAGGCTACTTGATTTTGTAGGGATAATGTTCTTTGGCATTGATATTTTGAAAGACATGATTGTTTGTTGGTATGCCTTATTATTATTGTTTTTATGTCAAACTATAGACTATTGCTTTGAATCATTCGGATCTTAATATTCATGCCACAGAAAGAGCTCTTGACGGAGCTCTCTGGCACGTCCTCGATGGGAGCGCTACACTCCGAAGAGGTGCGCTTGCCAGAGTGGGTGCCTGAGGTCTCACTGGTCTTCTTCTTTTGCCTTCCCGGGGCTCCAGCGGCAGGAACAAGCGCCTTAGCAGTGGCGGCTGCTGCAACTGCTTGTTGGTAGAGTTGGTCAGCGCAAATTAGCGCATCCTTCTTGTCTGATGGGACGGTGATGATCGTCACAGGTCCCGGCATCTTCAGGGTGTTGTAGGCGTAATGTGACGCCGCCATGAACTTGGCCAGTGCTGGGCGGCCAAGGATCCCGTTGTAAGGCAAGGGGATCTTGGCAACGTCGAACACAATCCTTTCTATCCTGTACTTCAGATCACTCCCAAAAGTCACGGGCAACGTGACCTTTCCCTTTGTTTGACTTCTTCCTGGGTTGACCCCCTGAAACGTGCCCGTCTCTTCGAGGTCTTCATAAGGAATCTGCAATTTCTCGATCACGGCAGGCGAGATTAAGTTCTGACCGTCCCCGCCATCGACTAGCATCTTTGTCACCTTGAGGTTGCGTATTGTTGGTGAAACCAACAATGGCAAGCACCCGACTGCAGTAGTGCGATCAGGGTGATCCTCAGTGTCAAAAATAATAGGTGTGCTGGACCATTTCAGCGGCCTTTGGGCATCAAACGACGGTTCCGCCGCTGTAATCTCACACGCCCATTGTTTAAGCCGGCGGTGAGAGGTATGCAGCGAGGCGCCGCCATCGACGCACATGGCCTCTGTAGCTTTCTGAAATTCTTGGTCACCAGACTCATCGTCCTCTTCATGATCATCGTCTTCTGGCTTTTTGTCATGGCCCCGGGCGGGCCTCTCCTGCTGTTTATCTTTGCCGCAACGGCCCGCCTGGCCGTCACCCTTCTTGCCAGACCCCTCAGCACCGTCCCGGCCTTTCTCCTTGTCCCGACTCTCATATTCAGCCCTCTGCTTCTCAGCAAGGAGCCCAACCTGTCGGCAGTTCTGGAGATCATGGCCTTTGGTGTGATGGATCTTGCAGTATTGCTTGTCAGAGTTTCCTGGCTTCTCGGCAGCCGCCAAGGCCCGGCAGGCGACACATCCGGCAATTTCCTTGCCAGGGTCATCTGCCTTGGTTTTCTTGGCGGAGCCGGCGTCGTCAAATCCCTCGATGGCAAGCACAACTTTACCTTTGCGCTTCCTGTTGCGGCGCCGGCCTTTCTTCGCCAGGGTGGCAGTATCCTCATCTGAGGAGTCGGTTTCCACGCCGGCATCTTCGCCGGGGTACTTCCTTCCCTCTTCAGCTCAGGCACATCTATCAGCAAGAACATAGAGTTCTGCCACATCTTTCACCTTGTTCATTGCCAGTTCTTCGTGCATCTTGCGGTTACGCACGTTCTGATGGAACGCGCTGATGATGGCGGCAGGGTGAACATCAGGGATATTGTACTGTACCTGGCTGAACCTCTGTATATACTTGCGCAGACTCTCGCCTCCCTTCTGGGGAATGACATGCAGGTCGCTTGCTTGGCCATGGGCTTGGTGACCTCCAGTAAAGGCGCCCACAAACTCATGGCACAAATCCGACCAGGAGGAAATAGAGTCTACTGGCAAGTGCATCAACCACGACATGGCATTGGGTTTAAGAGCCAATGGAAAGTAATTCGCAAGCAACTTATCGTCGCTGGCTCTGGCAGCTTGCATCGTGATGGTGTAGATGCTGAGGAACTCTGACGGGTGAGTCTTGCCGTTGTACTTTTCGCCAACGTCAGGTTTGAAGGTGCCGTGAGTGGGCCACTGGAACTGCCGCAGCTCACGGGTAAAAGCCGGATAGCCTACCTCGTAAGGTAGGCCTCCAGGGCTCTCCGGGGCCGAGTGGTTCACAGCAGGCCCTGCTCGCCTATCCGACTGGTGGCGCGCTCCGCTCTGGCGCTCGATAGTGGTTCGAGCGTCTTCATGGGCTCGTTCCCGAAGAACTTGGCGCTCGTCACAGTGGGTCCGCGGGTCAGACGATGCTATGGAGATTTCGTCACCCGGGACGTCGCGATGAGCCGGCGTCCGCGGTACCGGATGGGGAAGAGGTGAATGCACCGTGGTCGCGGCACCGCCGGCTTTTCCGCCACTGGTCCGCGAGACTCCATTGGAGCGTCGACCCGGGGGCGCCACTGGGCTTGGTTCGTCTTTGTTGGCCACCGCAACAAGGCTTCGGATAGTGGCTCTCCATTCGTCGAGTTTCCCCGTAGTGGGATGAAAGTCGAGGAGGAACTACGCGTGCGCCAGGGCCTCTGCTGGCGTGGGTGGCGGCGAAACCTGCACGGATCGCGACGCGCTTCGACTTCTGACCATGTCAGAAGGAGCTCTATCACGACCCCGCGGTCGCATGCCGTTTTCACCAGCGCCTTGGCGGGTGGGCAGGTCTTCTACGTCCGGGAGTGGCACTCGGGGCTCTTCCCGCGGCGACGCTCAAGATCTTCGGCGTGATTATGCCGTTCGTCGCGCGCTGCCTGGGAGGAGCGCGCCGTGGCGCCGGCGTGGGAGTCTTGGAGGCCCTTGTGTCGCCTTCGGGCGGGGCAGCGATGACCCTGGAAGGCCCCGCTCCACCCGCGAAGGGCTTGGCTCCGCCTTTGGATCTGGCGACGTGTGGCCCGTTACCAGGCGCACAAACATCGCCGCCTCCCAAACTCCGGCTGCTGGGATGGTGTTGGTATTCGCGAGCAGCACCCAGGGTCCTCTCTGCGACCGGTCCGCTGCTCACCCGCGTCGGGACGGGCTGTCTGGCTTCCAACTGGCCAACCGCCACCGTCGTCTTCTTCTTGGGCACCATGATGATGAAGAAGCGCCGAACTAACTGCTAAAGCCGATTCTCACAACTGCGCCCCCTACCTGGCGCGCCAAAAATGTCGGTGGGAACGACACCTATGGGATCACAAGAATCCCTACTGTGGTTAGCGGGGCCCGGGGTCATGAGAAGAGCGGATCAAACAGATAGCACACGGTTCGTTTATCCAGGTTCGGGCCGCGAGGATGCGTAAAACCCTACTCCTGCTTTGGTGGATTGTATATCCGTGTTCTTGAGCTAGCTATGGGGCGTGAGGAGCTCCAAAAAGCCGAATCCTTCTCCTGGTCGCCTCGGTCCTCCTTTTATAGAAAAAGGGGTTGCCACAGTGGCACACAGGAGGTGGAAAGGGTACAGTGATGCGAGGTTATCCCTCGCATTACATGACAAGGCACATTTAATGCGTCTTGCTTAGGTGTCCTTGCTTTATCGGGTACGGGGGAGAGACCTGTCTCGTTCGTCGCCACTCCTTCTTGTGTCGACACGCGCCCTAGCCAGCGACACTTGTGATGCCACGTAGGTAGGAAGGAAGCTGAGGTGGTGCAGTGGTGGGTCTTCACGAAGAGCTGCATGCCGCCACGCGGGAGCCTGCCCAGCTGGTTGGGTCGGCAGCTGCATGCATGCGGTGGTGGAGGTTTAGTCGGCGTGGGCCTGATGGTGGCCCTGCGGGTATCCTCGGCAAGGGCCTTGCCGGGGCCTCGGCAAGGGTCTTGCCGAGGCGCCTGCTATCATCCCCGGCAAGGCGCTTGCCGGGGGCCTTGTGGTCTTCCTCGGCTGGGATCCCGCCAAGGGTTGTCGTCTCCTTAGTGTGTATCTGATCTTGAATGTCTTCATAAAGATCTGCATGCCGCCACGGGGATGTCTCTTGAATCCTTGCCATTTGGGGGCAGCGGACTCAAGGGTGATTTGCTCCGTAGGCGCAGGACGAGTCGCCGCAGCAGGGGTCTTGCCGGGGCTGCTAGAACTGTCTCCCGGCAAGGATCTTGTCGGGGGAGTCCGCTTCGTCCACTTTGCTCTTCGTGGTCTTGGCCTTGGCGTCGTTCTAGTTCTTTTGAGCTTCGGTCTTACCCTGGCTCACCTCCCTTGCCTTGCTTGGTGTGGTGGTATCCGCGGCTCAGACTGCCTGTGCACAGTTATAAGTGTACCCCTCTTTTTGTACACCGACATGTACCAAACGAAGTCCAAATGCCAAGAAACTTTTTGACAATTTTTTCTTGACATAAGAGATCATAGAAGCTTTGGGAGGAAGTTAAAAGACAAAGGAGTGCCCCACAAGCCACCAGGGTGCGCCTGGTGCCCCATGGCCCCCCTTCGCTTCGTTTAACCTATTTTGCCTCTATAAATTCTCAAAAAACTGGGAAACCAATAGAGAGCCACACAAAACACTTTTTCTGCTGCAGCAAGCTTCTGTTCCCGTGGGATCCCATCTAGAGGCCTTTTCCGGCACTCTACCAGAGGGGGAATTGATCACCGAAAGCTTCTACATCAAACGTGCTGCCCCTCTGATGATTTGTGAGTAGTTTACCACTGACTCTGCGTGTCCTTCTTCTGTCTCTTTGATCTTCAGTACAATGTTCTCCTCGATGTTCTTGGAGATCTATTTGATGTAATCACTTTTTGTCGTGTGTTTGTTGGGATCCGATGAATAGTGAGTTTATAATTATATTATCCCTGAATATTATTTGAGTCTTCTCTGAACTCTTTTATGCATGTTTCTTAGTTTTGTATTTCTCTCTGATCTATTGGTTTAGTTTAGCCAACTAGATTGATTTATCTTGAAATGGGAGAGGTGCTTTGTGATGGGTTCAATCTTGTGGTGATCTATATCCCAGTGATAGAAAGGGATAAGACACGTACTCGTATTGTTGCCATTAAGGATAAACTATGGGCTTTATTCATATTGCTTGTGTTTACTTTGTCTACCTCATGTCATCTTGCTTAAGGCGTTACTCCGCTCTTTATGAACTTAATACTCTAGATGCATGATGGATAGTGGTCAATGTGTGGAGTAATAGTAGAAGATGTAGGCAGGAGTCGGTCTACTTGTCTCGGACGTAATGCCAATATACATGATCATTTCCTTGGATATCATCATGATTATTCGCATTTCTATCAATTTCCCAACAATAATTTGTTTACCCACCGTATGATATTTTCAGGAGAGAGGCCTGTAATGAAAACTATGGCCCCCGGGTCTATATCTTTTTGATATATTAAAATCCAAAAATACTTTGCTGCAAATTTATTTACTTTATTTTATTTTGTGTTTTTATTTATCTGTCTATCACTACATGATTTGATCCTTGTAATTGACCATCGAGGGATTGATAGCCCCTTATTTGTGTTGGGTGCAAGTATTTGTTATTTTGTTTGTAGGTACTGCTAATGAGGTGTTGCTTGGTTCTCCTACTGGATTGATAACCTTGGTTCTTAACTGCGGGAACTATTTATCTCTACTGTACCGCATCTGAAGGCAATATGCCCTAGAGGCAATAATAAAGTTATTATTTATTTCCTTATTTCATGATAAATGTTTATTATTCATGCTAGAATTGTATTAACCGGAAACATAATACATGTGTGAATACATAGACAAACATAGTGTCACTAGTGTGCCTCTACTTGACTAGCTCATTGATCAAAGATGGTTAAGTTTTCTAACCATAGACATGAGTTTTCGTTTGATCAATGGGATCACATCATTAGGAGAATGATGTGATTGACTTGACCCATTCCTTTAGCTTAGCACTTGATCGTTTTTGTTTACTGCTATTGCTTTCTTCATGACTTATACATGTTCTTATGACTATGAGATTATGCAACTCCCGAATACCATAGGAACACTTTGTGTGCTACCAAACATCACAACGTAACTGGGTGATTATAAGGGTGCTCTACAGGTGTCTCCGATGGTACTTGGAGGGTTGGCATAGATCAAGATTAGGATTTGTCACTCCGATTGTTACAGAGGTATCTCTGGGCCCTCTCAATAATGCACATCACTATAAGCCTTGCAAGCAATGCAACTAATTACTTAGTTGCGGGATAGTGCATTACAGAACGAGTAAAGAGACTTGCCGGTAACGAGATTGAACTAGGTATTGGGATACCGACGATCGAATCTCGGGCAAGTAACATACCGATGACAAAGAGAACAACGTATAGTGTTATGCGGTTTGACCGATAAAGATCTTCGTAGAATATGTAGGAACCAATATGAGCATCCAGGTTCCGCTATTTGTTATTGGCCGGAGACATGTCTTGGTCATGTCTACATAGTTCTCAAACCCGTAGGGTCCGCACGCTTAAAGTTCTATGATGATCGGTTTTATGAGTTTATATGTTTTGATGTACCGAAGGTAGTTCGGTGTCCCGGATATGATCAGGGACATGACGAGGAGTCTCAAAATGGTCGAGACTTAAAGATTGATATATTGGAAGCCTATATTTGGACATCGGAAGAGTTCCGGGTAAAATCAGGATTTTACCGGAGTACCGGAGGGGTTACCGGAACTCCCCGGGGGCTAATGGGCTTTGTTGGGCCATAAGGGAAAGAGAGAGGGGCCGGCCTAGGGCAGGCAGCGCGCCCCCTCCCTCTGGTCTGAATTGGACTAGGAGAAGGGGTGGCGGCGCCCCCCTTTCCTTCTCTTTCTTCCCCTTCCTTTCCCCCTCCTAGTAGTAGTAGGAAAGGGAGGAATCCTACTCCTACTAGGAGGAGGATTCCTCCTCCTAGCGCACCAACAAGGGCCGGCCGGCCTCCCCTTGCTCCTTTATATATAGGGGCAGGGGGCACCTCTAGACACACAAGTTGATGACAAAGATCACTCCTAACCGTGTGCGGTGCCCCCCTCCACCATAATCCACCTCGGTCATAGTGTAGCAGTGTTTAGGTGAAGCCCTGCTGCGGTAGCTTCATCAACATCGTCACCACGCTGTCGTGCTGATGAAACTCTTCCCCAAGCTCTACTGGATCGTGAGTTCGTGGGACGTCACCGAGCTGAACGTGTGCTAAACGCGGAGGTGCCGTACGTTCGGTACTGAGGATCAGTCGATCGTGAAGGCGTACGACTACATCAACCGTGTTGTCATAACGCTTCTGCTTAACGGTCTACGAGGGTACATGGATGACACTCTCCCCTCTCGTTGCTATGCATCACCATGGTCCTGTGTGTGCGTAGGAATTTTTTTGAAATTACTACGTTCACCAACAGTTGCATCCGAGCCTGGTTTTATGCGTAGATGTTATATGTATGTGTAGAACACAAGTGAGTTGTGGGTGATACAAGTCATACTGCTTACCAGCATGTCATACTTTGGTTCGGGGGTATTGTTGGATGAAGCGGCCCGGGCCGACATTACGCGTACGCTTACGCAAGACTGGTTCTATCGACGTGCTTTGCACATAGGTGGCTGGCAGGTGTCATTTTCTCCAACTTTAGTTGAAACGAGTGTGGCTACGCCCGGTCCTTGAGAAGGTTAAAACAGTACTAACTTGACAAACTATCGTTGTGGTTTTGATGCGTAGTTAAGAACGGTTCTTGCTCAGCCCGCAGCAGCCACGTAAAACTTGCAACAAGAAAGTAGAGGACGTCTAACTTGTTTTTGCAGGGCATGTTGTGATGTGATATGGTCGATACATGATGCTATATTTATTTTATGAGATGATTATGTTTTGTAACGGAGTTATCGGCAACTGGCAGGAGCCATATGGTTGTCGTTTTATTGTATGCAATGCAATTGCCCTGTAATTGCTTTACTTTATCACTAAGCGGTAGCGATAGTCGTAGAAGCAATAGTTGGCGAGACGACAACGATGCTACGATGGAGATCAAGGTGGTGCGCCGGTGACGATGCTGATCATGACGGTGCTTCGGAGATGGAGATCACAAGCACAAGATGGTGATGGCCATATCATATCACTTATATTGATTGCATGTGATGTTTATTCTTTATGCATCTTATTTTCCTTTGTTTGACGGTAGCATTATAAGATGATCTCTCACTAAATTTCAAGATAAAAGTGTTCTCCTTGAGTATGCACCGTTGCCAAAGTTCGTCGTGCCAAGACACCATGTGATAATCGGGTGTGATAAGCTCTACGTCCATCTACAACGGGTGCAAGCCATTTTTGCACACGCAAAATACTCGGGTTAAACTTGACGAGCCTAGCATATGCAGATATGGCCTCGGAACACTAAGACCGAAAGGTCGAGCATGAATCATATAGTAGAAATGATCAACATAGTGATGTTCACCATTGAAAACTACTCCATTTTCACGTGATGATCGGTTATGGTTAGTTGATATGGATCACGTGATCACTTACATGATTAGAGGGATGTCTATCTAAGTGGGAGTTCTTAAGTAATGTGATTAATTAGACTTAAATTTATCATGAACTTAGTACCTAATATTATTTTGCTTATCTATGTTGTTGTAGATAGATGGCCCATGATGTTGTTCCGTTGAATTTTAATGCATTTCTTGAGAAAGCAAAGTTGAAAGATGATGGTAGCAATTACACAGACTGGGTCCGTAACTTGAGGATTATCCTCATTGCTGCACAGAAGAATTACGTCCTGGAAGCACCGATGGGTGCCAGGCCTGCTCCGGATGCTGCTGATGACGTTAAGAACATTTGGGAGAGTAAAGCTGATGACTACTCGATAGTTCAGTGTGCCATGCTTTACGGCTTAGAACCGGGACTTCAATGACGTTTTGAACGTCATGGAGCATATGAGATGTTCCAAGAGTTGAAGTTAATATTTCAAGCAAATGCCCGGATTGAGAGATATGAAGTCTCCAATAAGTTCTATAGCTGCAAGATGGAGGAGAATAGTTCTGTCAGTGAGCATATACTCAAAATGTCTGGGTATCATAATCACTTGACTCAACTGGGAGTTAATCTTCCTGTTGATAGTGTCATTGACAGAGTTCTTCAATCACTGTCACCAAGCTACAAAAGCTTTGTGATGAACTATAATATGCAAGGGATGAATAAGACAATTCCCGAGATCTTCGCGATGCTAAAGGCTGCGGAGGTAGAAATCAAAAAGGAGCATCAAGTGTTGATGGTTAACAAAACCACTAGTTTCAAGAAAAAGGGTAAAGGGAAGAAGAAGGGGAACTTCAAGAAGAACAACAAGCAAGTTGCTGCTCAAGAGAAGAAACCCAATTCTGGACCTAAGCCTGAGACGGAGTGCTTCTGCTGCAAACAGACTGGTCACTGGAAGCGGAACTGCCCCCAAGTATTTGGCGGATAAGAAGGATGGCAAGGTGAACAAAGGTATATGTGATATACATGTTATTGATGTGTACCTTACCAGAGCTCGCCGTAGCACTTGGGTATTTGATACTAGTTCTATTGCTAATATTTGCAACTCGAAACAGGGACCACAGATTAAGCGAAGACTGGCTAAGGACGAGGTGACGATGCGCGTGGGAAATGGTTCCAAAGTCGATGTGATCGCCGTCGGCACGCTACCTCTACATCTACCTTCGGGGTTAGTTTTAGACCTAAATAATTGCTATTTGGTGCCAGCGTTGAGCATGAACATTATATTTGGATCTTGTTTAATGCGAGACGGTTATTCATTTAAATCCGAGAATAATGGTTGTTCTATTTATATGAGTAATATCTTTTATGGTCATGCACCCTTGAAGAGTGGTCTATTTTTGATAAATCTCGATAGTAGTGATACACATATTCATAATATTGAAGCCAAAAGATGTAGAGTTGATAATGATAGTGCAACTTATTCGTGGCACTACCGTTTAGGTCATATTGGTGTAAAGCGCATGAAGAAACTCCATACTGTTGGACTTTTGGAATCACTTGATTATGAATCACTTGTTACTTGCGAACCATGCCTTATGGGCAAGATGACTAAAACACCGTTCTCCAGAACTATGGAGCGAGCAACAGATTTGTTGGAAATCATACATACTGATGTATGTGGTCCAATGAATATTGAGGCTCGCGGCGGGTATTGTTATTTTCTCACCTTCACATATCATTTTAGCAGATATGGGTATATCTACTTGATGAAACATAAGTCTGAAACATTTGAAAAGTTCAAAGAATTTCAGAATGAAGTGGAAAATCATCATAACAAGAAAATTAAGTTTCTACGATCTGATCGTGGAGGAGAATATTTGAGTTACGAGTTTGGTCTACATTTGAAACAATGCGGAATAGTTTCGCAACTCACGCCACCCGGAACATCATAGCATAATGGTGTGTCCAAACATCGTAATTGTACTTTACTAGATATGGTGCAATCTATGATGTCTCTTACTGATTTACTGCTATCATTTTGGGGTTATGCTTTAGAGACAGATGCATTCACGTTAAATAGGGCACCATCAAAATCCGTTGAGACGACGCCTTATGAACTATGGTTTGGCAAGAAACCAAAGTTGTCGTTTCTTAAAGTTTGGGGCTGCGATGCTTATGTGAAAAAGCTTCAACCTAATAAGCTTGAACCCAAATCGGAGAAATGTTTCTTCATAGGATACCCAAAGGAAACTATTGGGTACACCTTCTATCACAGATCCGAAGGCAAGACATTTGTTGCTAAGAATGGATCCTTTCTAGAGAAGGAGTTTCTCTCGGAAGAAGTGAGTGGGAGCAAAGTAGAACTTGATGAGGTAACAATACATGCTCCCTTGTTGGAAAGTAGTTCGTCACAGAAACCTGTTCCTGTGACACCTACACCAATTAATGAGGAAGCTAATGATGATGATCATGAAACTTCAGATCAAGTTACTACCGAACCTCGTAGGTCAACCAGAGCAAGATCCGCACTAGAGTGGTAGGGTAATCCTGTTCTAGAGGTCATGTTACTTGACCATGACGAACCTATGAACTATGAGGAAGTGATGATGAACCCAGATTCCGCAAAATGGCTTGAGGCCATGAAATCTGAGATGGGATCCATGTATGAAAACAAAGTGTGGACTTTGGTTGACATGCCCGATGATCGGCAAGCCATCGAGAATAAATGGATCTTCAAGAAGAAAACAGATGCCGACGATAATTTTACTGTCTACAAAGCTCGACTTGTTGCGAAACGTTTTTGACAAGTTCAACGAGTTGACTATGATGAGACCTTCTCACCCGTAGCGATGCTTAAGTCCGTCCGAATCATGTTAGCAATTGCCGCATTTTATGATTATGAAATTTGGCAAATTGATGTAAAGAATGCATTCCTGAATGGATTTCTGGAAGAAGAGTTGTATATGATGCAACCTGAAGGTTTTATCGATCCAAAGGGAGCTAACAAAGTGTGCAAGCTCCAGCGATCCATTTATGGACTGGTGCAAGCCTCTCGGAGTTGGAATAAACGTTTTGATAGTGTGATCAAAGCATATGGTTTTATATAGACTTTTGGAGAAGCCTGTATTTACAAGAAAGTGAGTGGGAGCTCTGTAGCATTTCTAATATTCTATGTGGATGACATATTATTGATTGGAAATGATATAGAATTTCTGGATAGCATAAAAGGATACTTGAATAAGAGTTTTTCAATGAAAGACCTCGGTGAAGCTGCTTATATATTGGGCATCAAGATCTATAGAGATAGATCAAGACGCTTAATTGGACTTTCACAAAGCACATACCTTGATAAAGTTTTGAAGAAGTTCAAAATGGATCAAGCTAAGAAAGGGTTCCTTCCTGTATTACAAGGTGTGAAGTTGAGTAAGACTCAATGCCCGACCACTGCAGAAGATAGCGAGAAAATGGAAAGTGTTCCCTATGCTTCAACCATAGGCTCTATCATGTATGCAATGTTGTGTACCAAACCTGATGTGTGCCTTGCCATTAGTCTAGCAAGGAGGTACCAAATTAATCCGGGAGTGGATCACTGGACAGCGGTCAAGAACATCCTGAAGTACCTGAAAAGGACCAATGATATGTTTCTCGTTTATGGAGGTGACAAAGAGCTCATCGTAAATGGTACGTTGATGCAAGCTTTGACGCTGATCCGGACGATTCTAAATCGGAAACCGGATACGTGTTTATATTAAACGGTGGAGCTGTCAGTTGGAGCAGTTCTAAACAGAGCGTCGTGGCGGGATCTACATGTGAAGCGGAGTACATTGCTACTTCGGAAGCGGCGAATGAAGGAGTCTGGATGAAGGAGTCCATATCTGATCTAGGTGTCATACCTAGTGAATCGGGTCCAATGAAAATCTTTTGTGACAATACTGGTGCAATTGCCTTGGCAAAGGAATCCAGATTTCACAAGAGAACCAAGCACGTTAAGAGATGCTTCAACTCCATCCGGGATCAAGTCTAGGTTGGAGACATAGAGATTTGCAAGATACATACGGATCTAAATGTTGCAAACCCGTTGACTAAGCCTCTTCCACGAGCAAAACATGATCAACACCAAAGTTCCATGGGTGTTAGAATCATTACTGTGTAATCTAGATTATTAACTCTAATGCAAGTGGGAGACTGAAGGAAATATTCCCTAGAGGCAATAATAAAGTTATTATTTATTTCCTTATTTCATGATAAATGTTTATTATTCATGCTATAATTGTATTAACCGGAAACATAATACATGTGTGAATACATAGACAAACACAGTGTCACTAGTGTGCCTCTACTTGACTAGCTCATTGATCAAAGATGGTTAAGTTTCCTAACCATAGACATGAGTTGTCGTTTGATCAATGGGATCACATCATTAGGAGTATGATGTGATTTACTTGACCCATTCCATTAACTTAGCACTTGATCATTTTTGTTTACTGCTATTGCTTTCTTCATGACTTATACATGTTCTTATGACTATGAGATTATGCAACTCCCGAATACCAGAGGAACACTTTGTGTGCTACCAAATGTCACGACGTAATTGGGTGATTATAAAGGTTCTCTACAGGTGTCTCCGATGGTACTTGTTGAGTTGGCATAGATCAAGATTAGGATTTGTCACTCCGATTATCGGAGAGGTATGTATGGGCCCTCTTTGTAATGCACATCACTGTAAGCCTTGCAAGCAATGCAACTAATGAGTGAGTTGAGGGATAGTGCATTACAGAACGAGTAAAGAGACTTGCCGGTAACGAGATTGAACTAGGTATTGGGATACCGACGATCGAATCTCGGGCAAGTAACATACCGATGACAAAGAGAACAACGTATAGTGTTATAAGGTTTGACCGATAAAGATCTTCGTAGAATATGTAGGAACCAATATGAGCATCTAGGTTCCGCTATTGGTTATTGACCGAAGACATGTCTCGGTCATGTCTACATAGTTCTCGAACCCATAGGGTCCGCACGCTTAAAGTTCCGTGATGATCGGTTTTATGAGTTTATATGTTTTGATGTACCGAAGGTAGTTCGGAGTCCCGGATATGATCACGAACATGACAAGGAGTCTCGCAATGGTCGAGACATAAGGATTGATATATTGGAAGCCTATATTTGGACTTCGGAAGAGTTCCGGGTAAAATCGGGATTTTACCGGAGTACCGGAGGGGTTACCAGAACACCCCGGGGGCTAATGGGCCTTGTTGGGCCATAAGGGAAAGAGAGAGGGGCCGGCCTAGGGCAGGCAGTGCGCCCCCTCTCTCTGGCCCGAATTGGACTAGGAGAAGGGGGGCGGCGCCCCCCTTTCCTTCTCTTTATTCCTCATCCTTTCCCCCTCCTAGTAGGAGTAGGAAAGCGAGGAATCCTACTCCTACTAGGAGGAGGATTCCTCCTCCTGGCGCACCAACAAGGGCCGGCCGGCCTCCCCCTTGCTCCTTTCTATACAGGGGCAGGGGGGCACCTCTAGACACACAAGTTGATCACAAAGATCTCTCCCAACCGTGTGCGGTGACCCCCTCCACCATAATCCACCTCGGTCATACTGTAGCGGTGTTTAGGCGAATCCCTGTTGCGGTAGCTTCATCAACGTCGTCACCATGTCATCGTGTTGACGAAACTCTTCCCCGAGTTCTACTAGATCGTGAGTTCGCGGGACGTCACCCAGCTGAACGTGTGCTGAACGCGGAGGTGCCGTACGTTCGGTACTGAGGATTGGTCGATCGTGAAGACGTACGACTACATCAACCGCGTTGTCATAACGCTTCCGCTTAACGGTCTATAAGGGTACGTGGACGACACTCTCCCCTCTCGTTGCTATGCATCACCATGGTCCTGTGTGTGCATAGGATTTTTTTTGAAATTACTACGTTCACCAACAGCATTATCCTCTCCTCTTCGGGGAAATCCCAACATAGCTCACAAGTAGCATGAACGCGAATTAAACAAACATGATGAAAGTGACTCAATGGAATTCTCGTGTGTCCTCAAGAAGGCTTTGCATATTATACGAGACCGTTATGGCCTGTCCTTTGCTACAAAAAGGATTGGGATAGCTTTCTGCACTTTTGTTACAATTACTACTTGTTGTTTGTTACAAATTACCTTGCTATCAAATTACTTGTTACCGATAATTTCAGTGCTTGCAGAAAATACCTTGCGGAAAACCGCTTGTCATTTCCTTCTGCTCCTCGTTGGGTTCGACACTCATACTTATAGAAATGACTACAATTGATCCCCTATACTTGTGGGTCATCAAGACTCTTTTCTGGTACCGTTGTCGGGGAGTGAAGCGCCTTTGGTGAGTGGAATTTGGTAAGGAAACATTTATATTACATGCTGAAATTTACTGCCACTTGATACTATGAAAAACAATCCTTTGAGTGGTTTGTTCGAGGTAAATTCACCTTGACTGGAAGCAATTATAATTTCTCCTCAACCTACTGCATCTACTAAAAATATTTATTATGAGATTCCTTCGGGTATGATAGAGAAACTGCTAGCTAATCCTTATGTAGGAGATGGAACAATACACCCTGATATGCACCTAATCTATGTGGATGAAGTTTGTGGATTATTTAAGATTGCATGTTTTTCCGAAGATGGAGTTAAGAAGAAGGTTTTCCTTTTATATTTTAGGGGAAAGTCATTGATATGGTATGGGCTAGGTGATGATATTGAAACGTGGGATTGGAACCTATTAAAATTGGAATTTCATCAGAAGTTTTATCCTATGCATCTAGTTCATCGTGATCGGAATTATATATATAATTTCTGGCCTTGTGAAGGAGAAAGCATTGCTCAATCTTGAAGGAGTCTTAAGTAAATGTTATAGACATGCCCCAATCATGAGCTCTCAAGAGAATTATCTTACATAATTTTTATGCTTGGCTTTCTCATAATGATCAAACCATGCTCGATTCTTCCTCTACTGGTTCCTTTATGAAGAAAACTATTGAATTTATATGTGATATTATGGAAAGAATTAAATCCAACTCTGAAGATTGGGAACTCGACAATGGTAAAGAGTCAGGTATAAAACTTGAGTTTGACTATGTTAAATCCTTTATGGATGCCAATGCTTTTCATAAGTTTAGCACTAAATATGGACTTGACTCTAAGATAGTAGCCTCTTTCTATGAATCATTTGCTACTCATGTTGATCTCCGTAAGGAGAAGTGGCTTAATATCATCCCATATTAAAGAAAAGATTGAGGAACCCGTATTAGTTAAAGATGAAACTATCATTTATAATGTTGTTCCAATTGTGCCTACTACTTATTTTGAGAAACCACATTTTCCTGTCAGGATTAAGGAACATGCTAAAGTGTCAACGGTGGTTAACAAAAGTAATATTAGAACACCTAGACCCTCTGAACAAATTAAAGTTGAAGATAATATTCCTATGGTGAAACACCTCTTGGTCGATAATATTGATGGACATGTTATTTACTTCTGTCATGAAGCTACTAGAATTGTTAAGCCCGATACTAAAGATAAGAATAAACCAATTGTTGGCATGTTGTTGTTTCTGTTAAAATAGGATATCATTTTTACCATGGTTTATGTGATTTGGGTGCTAGTGTTAGTGCTATTTTGTTTACCTTATATCAAGAGATTATGAATGATATTGCACTTATTGAGATAGTAGACATTGATGTTACTATTAAGCTTCCGAATAGAGATATTACTTCACCGCTTGGGATTGTTAGAGTTGTTAATGTATTGTGTGGAAAGATAAAATACCCTACTGGTTTTCTAGTTCTTGGTTCTCCACAAGATGGTTTTTTCCCATTATATTCGATAGACCTTTCTTGAATACAGGTAATGCTAAGATTGATTGCAGCAAAGAAACTGTCAGTGTTAACTTTAGTAATGTATCTCATGAGTTTAATTTCTCTAAATTTCGTAGAAAACCTCATGATAAAGAATTGCCTAGTAAGGATGAAATTATTGGTCTTGCTTCTATTATCATACCTCCTACTGATCCATTAGAACAATATTTTCTAGACCATGAAAATGATATGCATATGAATGAAAGAAATGAAATAGATAAGAATTCTTTGATCAAGTACCTATCCTTAAATACAATTTGCATATCGAAACTCTTGGAGGTCCTCCTCCACCTAAGGGTGATCCAGTGTTTGAATTGAAGCAACTATCTAATACGTTGAATATGCTTATCTTGATGAAAATAAGATATATCATGTTATTATCAGTGCTAACCTTTCAGAGCATGAAGAAAAGAGATTACTTAAAACTCTGAGGAAACATCGTGCTGCCATTGGATATACTCTTGATGATCTTAAGGGCATTAGTCCCACTCTATGTTAGCACAAGATTAATATGGAACCTGATGCTAAGCCGATTGTTGATCACCAACAACGGTTGAATCCTAAGATGAAGGATGTGGTAATAACTGAAATATTAAAGCTTCTGAAAGCAGGTACAGTTTATCCCATGGCTGATGGGAAATGGGTAAGTCTTGTTCATTGTGTTCCTAAGAAAGGTGGTCTAACTATTGTTCCTAATGATAAAAATGAACTCATCTCAAAAAATTATAACTGGTTATAGGATGGTAATAATTTTGAGAAAATAAAACATAGCTACTAGAAAATATCATTACCTCTTGCCTTTTATTGATCAAATGTTAGAAATATTTTCTAAGCATACACACTTTTGTTTCCTTGATGGATATTCTGGTTTCTCCCAGATACCTTTGTTAGAAGAACATCAATAGGAAACTACTTTTACTTGCCCTTTTCGAACTTATGCTTATAGACGTATGCCTTTTGGTTTATACAATGCACCTGCTGCCTTTCAAAGATGTATGACTGCTATATTCTCTGACTTGTGTGAAAAGATTGTTGAGGTTTTCATGGATGGTTTTTTCATTTACTGGGCTTCTTTTGATGATTGCTTAAGCAACCTTGATCGAGTTTTGCAGAGATGTGAAGAAACTAATATTGTCTTGAATTGGGATAAGTGCCACTTTATGGTGAATGAGGGCATAATACTTGGGCATAAAATTTCTGAACGAGCTACTGAAGTAGATAAAGCTAAAGTTGATGCGATTGAGAAAATGCCATGTCCTAAAGATATTAAAGGCATAAGAAGTTTCCTTGGTCATGTTGGTTTCTATAGGAGGTTTATTAAAGACTTCTCTGAAATTTCAAGGCCTCTTACTAATCTCTTGCAAAAGGATGATCCATTTGTTTTTTTACGATGATTGTGTAGAAGCCTTTGAAATACTTAAGAAAGCCTTCATATCTGCACCCATTGTTCAACCACATGATTGGAATCTACCGTTTCAAATTATGTGTGATGCTAGTGATTATGTTGTTGGTGCTATTCTAGGACAAATACTTGATAATAAATTAAATGTTATCCATTATGCTAGTAAAACTATAGACGATACTCAAAGAAATTATGCTACTATTGAGAAAGAATTTTTAGCAGTTGTGTTTGCATGTGATAAATTCATATCTTGCACATAATTTGAGATATCTTTACATGATAATACACTACATATCCCTTGCACATAATTAAATCACAAATTAACAATTATGTGTGTCACATAAACTTGCCATGACTCTATGTACTAGAATTGAGCCTAATTTAGTGCGCTGCTATTCCTTCATGCCACCTATGACTTTATGTAATGTTTGACATCCATATCTCTAATTTATCATGCAATAGTGGTAATCATTGGCTACAAAAAGGGACTACTGGTGGAAAAGCCTAGCAAAGCACGCTGGCAGGTGATACGTCTCCAACGTATCTATAATTTTTTATTGTTCCATGCTATATTATCTGTTTTGGATGTTTAATGGGCTTTATTATATACTTTATATTATTTTTGGGACTAACCCAAGGCCTAGTGCAAATTGCTGTTTTTTGCCTATTTCTGTGTTTCGCAGAAAAGGAATATCAAACGGAATCCAAACGGAATGAAACCTTCGGGAGAGTTATTTTTGGAACAAATGTGATCCAGGGGACTTGGAGTAGACGTCAAGAAAGGAGCGAGTGAGGGAGTCCTGGATTTTGGGTCCTCGGACAGCCGGACTATATACTGTGGCTGGACTGTTGGACTATAAAGATACAAGATTGAAGACTTCGTCCCGTGTCTGGGTGGGACTCTCCTTTGCGTGGAAGGAAAGCTTGGCAATTCATATATGTATATCTCCTCCCTTGTAACTGACTCTGTGTAACCCTAGCCCCCTTCGGTGTCTATATAAACCGGAGGGTTTAGTCCGTAGGACGACAACAATCATAATCATTGGCTAGCTTCTAGGGTTTAGCCTCTACGATCTCGTGGTAGATCAACTCTTGTAATACTCATATCATCAATATCAATTAAGCAGGAAGTAGGGTATTACCTCCATAGAGAGGGCCCGAACCTGGGTAAACATCATGTCCCCCGCCTCCTGTTACCATCAGCCTTAGACGCATAGTTCGGGACCCCCTACCCGAGATCCGCCGGTTTTGGCACCGACAGTGAGGAGGCCACGAGGCAGGGAGGCGCGCCCCCACCCACATGGGCCCCTCGCAGCTCCACCGACCTACTTCTTCCTCCTATTTCCACCGCCGCAACCTTCTGTACCCAAGAGATCCCATCTTGGGGCCTTTTCCGGAGCTCCGCCGGAGGGGGAATCGATCATGGAAGGCATCTACATCAACACCATAGCCTCTTCGATGATGTGTGAGTACTTAACCACATACCTTCGGGTCCATAGTTATTAGCTAGATGGCTTCTTCTCTCTCCTTGGATCTCAATACAAAGTTCACCTCGATCTTCTTGGAGATCTATTCAATGTAATACTTTTTGCAGTGTGTTTGTCGAGATTCGATAAATTGTGGGTTTATGATCAAGATTATCTATGAACAATATTTGATTCTTCTCTAAAATCTTTTATGTATGATTTGTTATCTTTGAAAGTCTTTGTCAGATTTCTGGTTCTGGCAGACCCTTGAGGTTTCAACACTGGGGTGCGCGCGGAGATCTCTCCCCTACCGATCTATGTCCAATCTCCTCGCATGATCTAAGCTGAAAACAACAAACAACACAAGGGACACGAGGTTTATACTGGTTCGGGACACCGTTGTGGTGTACTACTCTACTCCGGTGTGTGGTGTGGTGGACTGCCTCAGGGGCTGATGATGAACAGTACAAGGGAAGAACAACCTCGCGAGAGGTGTTCTTGAGCTGGTGCGATGAACTGCTTGGGTGAGTTCAGTCGCCTCTCTCTCTCTCTGCTAGGTCTCTATCAGATCTCTAGATGCCTAGGTGTGTCGATCTCTCGATCTCTCGATGTCTCCCCTCCTCTTTCCCATTTTCTTCTCTGTGGTGGCTAGCTCTATAGAGGCCCTGGGCCTCTCCTCAAATAATGAGCGGGAAGGGCGCCAACAATTGGCCATTTTGAAGGGGAACATCTAGTACAAGTTATCCTGACCAAAGGCGGTCTTCGGCTGCCAAAAGTACTGGTGATGACGCCGTCTTGGGCTCTACGGTGACCTCCATCCTGCCGCTCTGCTGGTCTTGGTCTCGTTGCACCGGAATGGCAACCATTGCCAGATGCCTTGTCCCGTGCTTGCCCCCTTTGCACCAAAGGGGAAACAAGGACACTGCGCAGGCCGGCGCCCGCCTGGCGCCCCCCTGGTCTCGATCGTCATGGCTTGCGTCACGGGCTCCTTGCGAGGGATCCCTGCCTTGATCTCTCCGTCTCCTCACGAGCCTGCCTGATGACGCTGCCTCCGAGGAAGCTTTCTATCGTCCGCCCCGCGAGGCTTGGCCCCTCGCGAGGGTCTTGAGCTTGAGCTGATGAAGATGGGCCGCGCAGGGCCCCCACTTGAGCCACGCCGCAGGCCGTACGCAGGCAAGTCTGGGGACCCCCGTTCCCAGAACGCCGACAGTAGCCCCTGGGCCCAAGGCGCGCCCGGGCTTGGCCTGGCAGGGAAGCGAAGGGGCAAGCGTGAAGCGCCGCGAGCCCCAACAGCCTGCGGCCTTGGGCGCCGTGTGGCAATTGATTGGACATGGGCGTCTGTGCTTCCCACGATGCCTTGGTGGTCACACGACTTGACGACTCCCTGCATGCAGAGAGACCAGTCATGATTACATGCGATCGTGGTGCTCAGCGGTTGGCCTCCTCTGGCTATAAGTACGGGGCTGCGTGACCCCCTTCAGTCCATCCCTTCCTGCTGCTCCTTTCCTTCTTCTTCCTTGTTCTTGCTCCTCCTTACGCCAATGGCACCAATCCGCTGGTTCTCTGCAGAAGAGAAGGGAAAGGCCCCCCGAGAGTGTCTTGACCCACTTCCGCCGAAGAAGCGGCTGGTCCTCTGCCACCGAGATGAGGGTGCTCAGCAGGAGGCACCGAGGCCCTGGTATGAGCAGCCGCCGCCTGGGTTTCCGCTAACCTTGTACGCCCGCGTGGTGGGTCTTGGGGAGAAGGCGTCGAGCAACACCGACGGTGCCGCCGTCGATGCCGGCGAGTCATGGTGGTGCGCGTCGTTCCTCCTGGAGTCCACACCGAGCGCTCCTCTCGCGAGCTCGTGCTCCATGCCGCCATGCCTCCAAGCTCTTGGGTTCTCCTTCCTCCTTCCTTCGCCTTCGAGATGCCACCGAGCGGGGCTCTGGAGCTCTGGCTGCAGCATGGTGACTGCAATACCCTTGCGATCGGAGCGGAGGTCGCGGTCGTCGCTCTGGTCAAGGTCTTCATGACCCGGGGCTGGGGCGAAATTGCCCGGGTCTGCCGGACGGTAGGTGCCCTCGCAATTCATCTTGAATACGACGGCGCCTCCCTGATGTTCTTCAAGGTCTTCAATGCTGAAGGGCACCAGCTGGAGTGCTGCCCCAGGCAGAGCGGCAGGGGCAACGAACTGGCAAGGACTTGGCCCGCCCATCGGTCCTCCAGCAGCTCCTCAGGCAGCAGCGGAGGAGCTGGGGAATCCAGCGGCTCCCCCGAGCTCCTCGCGACTCCGTAGACGAGCGACGACAGCTACGAGCCCCCGAGCTCGCGCCGTGCTCGGAGCGGGGCAGCTACGTCCAGCCGCCGATGCCACTGATCTGGATGGGGTTGGCGCCGGCGTTGGGCAGCCCACCGTTGATGATGGCGTCCCTTGCAGAGGTGCCGGCGATTAGCGTTCCTTAGGATTAGTACTTTTGTTCCCTGCAAGGAATCGAAGCAACACCTCGTGGGGGTATGTAAGGCGCCTGCCATGTCTTTTGCGAACATTATGTAAGGCGCTTGTCCTGTCTCAGCTCGGCTTCCCCTTTCTATCCTCACGAGGACTTGGCACTCTACGCTGACAGGTCCCAGTCCCCAGGCAGGCTTCAGCCGTCGCTGGTATGCCAAGTTGCGATGCCGCGGTCAAGGCCAGGAGGTGAGCGGCCCGAGGTCCGATAAGAGCCCCGGAGGTCCCCTTTAGCGCTCAAGCAGCCCTCACTCGGCGAGAAAGGAAGGCAACGTCGCCATGACAGAGATGCACTGGGCGAGGGTTTGGCGCAGCGTTGGTCCTACTCCTGTAAGGGCGTGACTTATCTCTTGAGTCTGGTGTAGTTCCTCGACGAAGCGCCCGGACCGAGCGGTGGCAGCTGAGGCGCCACTGGATTAGGCCCTCGCGAGCTTCTTCCCACTCCCCCCGCACTTTCCTTAATGCTCTACGTCCTCAGGTCCCGGCCCTCGAGCGAGCTCAGCCGCCGCTGGTATGACAGGTCGCGATGCCATGGGTCAAGGCCAGGGGGTGAGGGCTGGAGAGCCAGTAGGAGCCCATGAGTCGCGATGCTCAGGTGCCCCGCTTTTAACGTGCAAGCGGTCCGTGCCGGAGAGAGGGAGGGATAGCTCGTGACGTCCCCAGTGCCGCTCCCGGAGTAGGTCCTGCACACCAATCATGAAGAGAAACAAGATCTGTCATTACGGTTGCCAGCCAACCCTTGGTCGCTCCGGGGAAGTGATTGGGGCACTAAGGTCCTAGTGAGGTGGTGCCTTGCGGGGCTGCCGTGGCCAGAGCTCGACCACTCAGATTTATCGGCGTTGCAGGGACGGACCCGTGCGCAAATGCCGTGCCAGAGCGAGCGGCTCCATAGGTAGGCGTCAATCGAGAAGGCCATTAGGTCGGTTATGTTAAGCGCGCAGGAGGAAATTCATTTTAAATTGACGCGGGAAAACGCCGCTGGTCCAGGCCCGAGCAGCTCGGCGATGATGCAGCCCGAGGGGCGCCCCCAACAAGGTAAGTAAAGAGCATAAGCAAAACGGATACATGCTGCAGGGACGGACCCACGTGACCTGGGAATGATGCGGCCCTGTGGGCGCTCCCAGCTAAAAACGGAACTTAGAAAGATGTCACCTGGTGCCGTTGAAGATGAAGTGATGTTGAAGAAGCGGGCGATGCGCGACGAAGACGTCGATCCTCACGAGCCCCCAGGCCCAGGAGCCTCGAGAGGCTCCGGGGGTGCAGGTGGGTCTTCGAGGGCCATCTCCATCTCCGCCAGGACCGCACAATGCCTGACCTCCTGGGCCTCCATAATGTTCCTCAGCAGACGCTGATGAGCGGCGACCCCGATCGGCAGGCCGAAAGGCATGCGAACGTAGCTGTGAGGTGGACCCTTGCAACGCCCCACGCGCGAAGGCCAGAGGCGCTCCTGAGACGCGGCTCGGTTGAGCCCTGGCACGTCGATGCAGACGCGCAGCCCACCATCCTCGCCTGGATATGGGGCCACGGTGGGCAAGCGGTGGCTGCTGTGCATGACTCTCGACTCCTGTAGCTCCTGGGTGTTTCTTGCGATGAACTCCTGAGGGTTTGGTCTTCCTTGCCTCATACCTTCCTGAGGGAAACTTGCCTGGAAGCACCCCTCCAAGTGGTGCCCGAGCGCCTCCCTCGCGACCTTGGCAAAGTCGGTGGCTCTCCAAGAAAGAGCCCCCGAGCCCTGCCTGAGGAGGGCGCCGGGCGCGCCTTCCTATGCGAGAGAGGGTGGCACTCCCTAATTGGGCATAGATCCTGACGCAACACCTCCGGAGGCGCCTGCCTCCTTATGGCTTGGGCCAGGCGAAACCTTCTTCTTCTTAAGGGTCACCTCGGGAAGTCTTCCGTTTCTGTGGTCTGGGTCTTCGATCGCTGCGGCTTGGAACGTGCGCTCAAGTGAACACACTGCGTCCCTTTCTTCACAGGGTACGGTGATGACTCCACCGCTTCCTGGCATCTTGAGGACATTGTATCCATGGTGAGTCACCGCCATGAACTTGGCCAGGGCTGGGTACCCGAGGATGGTGTTGTATGGCAGACGGATGTGGGCGACGTCGAAGTCGATGAGCTCGGTGCGGAGTTGTTGCGCTGCCTGAAGGTGACTGGAAGGCGAACCTGCCCTATTGGAATAGTGGAACCATCAGTGACTCCTGAGAAGGGCTTGGTCGGCTGAAGCTGATCGTACGGCACTTGGAGATTGTCGAACGTCTCGACGGACATGACGTTGAGTCCTGCTCCGCCGTCAATGAGGGTCCTGGTGACCTGCACGTTGCTGATGACTGGGGAGCAAAGCATTGGGAGGACTCCGGTCGTTGCCGCGCACTTGAGCTGATCCGCTGAGCTGAACGTGATAGCGCACGTAGACCACCTGAGAGGGCCCGTGGCCTCAAGCTTGGGGAGGACTGCATTCACCTCGCGAGCAAACTGCTTGAAGATGCGCTGTGAGGCTGGGGCCTGCGCGCCACCCAAGATGCAAGCGATTGCGCGCGGCTCCTGGAAGGCCCCAGCTCCCTCATCTTGATGTTGGTCTTCATTCCTCCTTGGTGGTGGCGGTAGAGGAGGAAGGCCTGCGTTGCCGTGCGGGCGATCCTCACGAGGCTGATCTCTCCAGCCTCCCTCGCGAGGCTGGTCCTGCCAGCGATCCTCGCGAGGTCGGTCACTCCACCCTTGGCGAGGGCCACGGTCTTCCCATCGTCCGCCACCTCTTCCTCCTCCTCGGCCATAGCCCCTGTCATTGCGCTCGGGGCGTCGGCCGACACGCCCATCTCTCACGGCCCTGAGCTCTTGACATTCGTCGGTGTTGTGGGTGTGGAGGTCGTGGTACACGCAGTACCATCCGCCCTTGGATTACTCAGGCTGATCCCTGCCTCGCTTGGTGTCTGGATCCGCTGCTAGCACGGCAGCCCCATTGCGCTTCACGTCCTTGGCCCTGGGCTTCTTCTCTTCTCGGTCAGCAGCCGGGAGTTCGAGGAGGGAAAGGCGCCCTTCCTCAGCCCTGGCGCACTTGGTCTCCAAGTTGAACAGGTCCAGGGATGTGCATAGGTCTTCATGGATTGCTAGCTCCTCCTTCATCTTGATATCGCGTACGCAATCGGAGAAGGCCGAGATGATGGCTTCTTCAGTCACCTTGGGGATCTTGAGGCGAGCGTTGTTGAAGCGCTGGATGTATTTCTTCAGGGTCTCCCCTTGCTGCTGCTTGATGCGGCGCAGATCGCTCACGGCCGGGGGCCGGTCGCGAGTGCCCTGGAAGTTGGCGATGAAGCGAGTGCGCATCTCGTCCCAAGAGGAGATCATGGTAGGAGCCAGGTTCAGGAGCCAGGTGCGGGCCCCGT
This sequence comes from Triticum urartu, assembly GCF_003073215.2. Lineage (NCBI taxonomy): Eukaryota > Viridiplantae > Streptophyta > Magnoliopsida > Poales > Poaceae > Triticum > Triticum urartu. The sequence goes on along the minus strand of NC_053025.1, from coordinate 363,938,770 downwards.
CCTTGAGTGCCATGGTAAACCAGTTCGCCATGACCCTTTCATCTCCGTTGGCGGCTTCGATGCATAGCTCGTAGAGCTGTAGGAACTCCACGGGGTCCGCCGTGCCATCGTAGTGAGGTGGCAGGTTAGGCTTGAACTTGCCTGGCCATGCGACGCCGCGTAGCTCGGGGGTGAGGGCGCGGCAGCCTGCTGTGGCCACCGGTGCCTATTTGCTGGTGCTGGACTTCTTCCTGGGGATTACCGCGCACTGCCGCTTGGAGTAGCGCGGGGTCTTGGCGTGGAGGTGCAGGGACGCGATCTTGGCGCGCCGGCGCTGGGAGTGCGCGAGCACCTTCTTGGGGACGAGGGATCTCTTGGCAGTTCCTTTCTTGCTGCACAGGCGCCGGACGCGGAGGGTCTCGCCCTGGGGCTGCGCGCCTTGGAGCCAGGGCGCCTTCTTGGGGAGGAGGTGGTGGAGGCACCTCCTGATCCTCTCCTCCTACGCGGAATGGAGGGCGAGGCCGCGAGAGGGACGGCAAGGGGGAGCCCCCTGCGGCGCTGACGAGCTCGGTGATGCGGGCGAGCCAGTCCTCGTAGAGGTCGTCGACGGGGCGGTAGTGCAGGAGCTCTCTTACCAGGAGCAGCGCTGTAACACCCCGGATGTAACTTTCCCAATTTGTACTCCAACTCTTGTCGTTTCCGGCGTTAAGTTATATTTATTTCTCGGGTTCGGGTCTTTGTCTCCGTGTGTTGTTTTCGTTTTCATGCATCTCAGATCATGTCATCATGTGCATTGCATTTGCATACGTGTTCATCTCATGCATTCGAGCATTTTCCCCGTTGTCCGTTTTGCATTCCGGCGCTTCGTTCTCCTCCGGTGGCCATTTCTAGCTTTCTTTCGTGTGTGGGGATTAAATATTTCCGGATTGGACCGAGACTTGTCATGCGGCCTTGGTTTACTACCGGTAGACCGCCTGTCAAGTTTCGTATCATTTGGACTTCGTTTGATACTCCAACGGTTAACCGAGGGACCGAAAAGGCCTCGTGTGTGTTGCAGCCCAACATCCCTCCAATTTGGTCCGAAACCCACCAAACTCTGCTCCATGTCCTAGAGCGTTCGATCACGATCGCGTGGCCGAAAACCGCACCTCATTTGGACTCTCCTAGCTCCACTTATGCCTATATATAGACCCCTCCAAATTCGGATCTTCTTCCCCGTCCAAACCCTAGTCTAAAAAAAAACATCTCCGCCGCCGCCGGATGTGTCCGCACAGGCTGGACAACGTCCGGATCCACCCGCCGCCGCCACGTCAGCACCCGTGAGCCCCACTTCGCCGCCGCCGTTAGGGCCCGCGGGGCCCATCGCCAGCCCTCCCGGCCCGAGGAGACGAGTCGCCGCCCGCCGCCCTTCTCCTCCATCGCCGGCCGCCCGCGCCACCGCACCGCCACCGCGCCACCGCGGCCGCCTCTCCGCCGCCCGGCCCGGCCGCCGCCTCCACGCCGCCGTCTCGCCGCCACCGGCCGGCTCCGCCGCCCCCCTCAACCGGCCGGCGCCGCCGCCCCGTCCTCCGGTCTCCCTCGCACTCCGGCAAGCCGCCGCCTCCTCCCCCGTCGTCACCGGTGAACAAGAGCACAATTCCGGCGAACTCAGATCTGACCTCGGTTCGCGTGCCGAGGAACCCTAGATCTGGACGCGGTTGACTTTCCCCCTCTCCCTTATAATTTTTATGCCTACTTTGACCTGCCATAACTTTGCATCCGTAGCTCCGTTTTGGACATATAATATATCAAAATGTTCGCCTCGACGAGTGCATCATTTCATTCCATTGCATAATTTTCATTTGAGCTCATCTTGATGCCCGAAATGCTGTTAGAAGGAGGCTTCGTGAGTTAATTGTCAGATCTGCTAATTCATCTTAGACTTTTGTCATTTTTTCCATGATTATTGTGTGCATGCTATGCCTGTGAGTCCTTCATATGTTTTGTTAAGCATTTTGTCTTCTTTCCAGAGGTGCAACCCATGCATTTTTAGGATGTGTGTGGTGACTTGTGCAAGCTTGCAAAGTGAGGCACCCGGGAGATCTGTTTTCAGAGACTTAGTTGTTTTCACTAAGTCTGGGATTATTTAGTTCATGATGCCATATGTTCAGCTTGTTTCCTAGTGATCCGTGTCTCTTTTAAGGATGATCAGTAAAGGAGTTTTGTTAATCATATTATGCTCTATCCATCCATGTATTTGTTTGCAATTATGGAGCACCCTAGCTTGAGTCAATCGAGCTCTACTTTTGCTTCGTTGTGAATCTGGGCAGATCGTCAACTCGTTTGCGATTTTGCCGGCGTTGTTGTAGTTGATCCGTGCATGCTATGCCATTGTTCTTGCCATGTCTAGATGGTATTTTGTGCCTTCTTAATGGGTGTATGCTTGCCTTGTCATGACTTGCAGCGTAGTGAGTACATCGAGCTCGTTTACATCCCTTCGTGAGTTATATTTCAGCATGTCTCAGTTTTCACTAAGTCTGAAAACTGATTGTGTTTTAGCTATGTTCGTGTGCCCGTTAATATATTTTGTGAACCCTTTTGGCCCCAGGTCACTTTGGGTATTTTGTTAAGCTTGTTGAGTAGCTCCATGCCATGTTCTTACTTGTCTTAATCAGGTCATGTATCATGTTGTTTTTCTGCTCCGAAGAGGGCTTCGTGATCTGAAATTTCAGACAAGTGTTAAATTCACCAAGTCTGGAATCTGTTTTGCATTTGCGTTTTTGCCATGCTTGTTTGAACCTCATAATGGATGAATTGGCCGTGGCTCAGTGCTAGTATTTTGTTAAGAATCTTGTGGGCATCCCTGCCATGTATTTTGTTGTCATGTTTGGTGGCTGTAGCATGTTCATTGCATTGCATTTAGATGCCTACTTGCTGTAAATCGCAGACCGGTGTCATTCTTAAATCGCTTTCCATTTCCAAACCGTAACTCCGATTCCAATGATCTTTATATCGTTTTCAAACGATTTCATCCCGTCTATCCAGTGGAACACATGGTTTTCCAAGTTGAGGCCAGGTTCATGCATTCCCTGTCATATCTTGCATTTTGCATCCCGCATCGCATCCCGCATAGCATATCTTCATTTCATCAGATTGCTTGGTCTTGCACGTGGTTGATTGTATCCTTGTTGCTTGTTTGTCTTGTTTCGGTAGAGCCAGGAGACGAGTTCGCTACCAAGGAGCCCGTTGAGTTTGCTTGTGAGGATCCAGTCAACTCTGACAACAGTGCAGGCAAGATGATCATACCCTCGAAATCACTACTATCTTTGCTATGCTAGTTTGCTTGCTCTTGCTATGCCAATGCTACGATGCCTACCTTTTGCTTGTCAGCCTCCCAATTGCCATGTTGAACCCCTAACCCACCTTGTCCTAGCAAACCATTGATTGGCTATGTTACCGCTTTGCTCAGCCCCTTCTTATAGCGTTGCTAGTTGCAGGTGAAGATCGGAGCCGTTCCTTGTTGGAACATTTATTTACTTGTTGGGATATCATTATATTGCTATGTTATCTTAATGCATCTATACTTGGTAAAGGGTGGAAGGCTCGGCCTCTCGCCTAGTGCTTTGTTCCACTCTTGCCGCCCTACTTTCCGTCATATCGGTGTTATGTTCCCGGATTTTGCGTTCCTCACGCGGTTGGGTTATAATGAGAACCCCTTGATAGTTCTCCTTGATTAAAGCTTTTCCAGCAATGCCCAACATTGGTTTTACCATTTGACACCTAGCCCCTTTTCTTTCCCTTGGGTTCTGCAGACTCAAGGGTCATCTTATTTTAACCCCCCCGGGCCAGTGCTCCTCTGAGTGTTGGTCCCACCGAGCGATGTCTGAGGCTACCAGGGGCAACTCTGGGCTGGCTTACCCGTCGTCTTGCTCATCTGAGTGTGCCTTGAGAAAGAGATATGTGCAGCTCCTATCGGGATTTGTCGGCACATTCGGGCGGTGTTGCTGGTCTTGTTTTAACCTGTTGAAGTGTCTTGAGTTACCGAGATATCGAGTCTGATCGGAACGTCTTGGGAGGAGGTCTATTCCTTCGTTGACCGTGAGAGCTTGTCATGGGCTAAGTTGGGACTCCCCTGCAGGGATTGAACTTTTGAAAGCCGTGCCCACGGTTATGGGCAGATGGGAATTTGTTAATGTCCGGTTGTAGATAACTTGAACCTTAATTAATTAAAATGAATCAACTGAGTGTGTTACCGTGATGGCCTCTTCTCGGCGGAGTCCGGGAAGCGGACACGGTGTTGGAGTTATGTTTGCGTAGGTTGCTCTCTAGTTTTCTCGCTCGTGCCTTGCCTCCTCTTCTCGCTCTCTCTTGCGTATAAGTTAGCCACCATAAATGCTAGTCGCTTGCTGCAGCTCCACATATATTTGCCTTATCCTTCCTATAAGCTTAAATAGTCTTGATCGCGAGGGTGCGAGATTGCTGAGTCCCCGTGGCTCACAGATACTATAACTCCAGATGCAGGTCCAGGTGATTCCGCTCCAGGTGACGAGTACGAGCTCAAGTGGGAGTTCGACGAGGACTCTCAGCGTTATTATGTTTCCTTTCTCGATGATCAGTAGTGGCGCCTAGTTGGGGTTTGATTCAGGGCCTTGTCGCATGTTGGGTTTTTCTTCTATTTTGGTGCCGTAGTCGGGCCATGAGTGTTTGTTTGATGGATGTTATTTATGTGCTCTGATGTGACGTGGCGAGTGTAAGCCAACTATGTTCTCCCCCTTTTATTATATATTACATGGGATGTTGTAATGATTGCCTGACTTGTGACATTGCTTTCAATGCGGTTATGTCTCTAAGTCGTGCCTCGACACGTGGGAGCTATAGCCGCATCTAGGGCGTTACAAGTTGGTAATCAGAGCCTTCCCCGACCTTAGGAGCCCCATTGCTTGATCGCTTTTAGCAGCCGAGTTGTGTCTAGAAAAATGTTTTGAGTCATTCAGGAATTATATATCGGAGAGCTTAGGAATTCTTTTTACTTCCCAGTCTCCTCATCGGTCTGGTAAGGCATCCTGACGTAGAGTTTTAACTCTTCTCTTCTAAAATTTCACTAAAAAAATTTTAGGATCACGCGAGTATCTTGGATTTGTTCCGATGGCTTATGATGAGAATACTGTCTTGGTGCCTCCTGTTAGGGGTTTAGTGGAAGTGTCCCGGGGAGTTGAGCTCTGAGGTGTTGTCATCATAATTTTATCGTTGCAATTCTGGAATACTTGAGATATGTTCGCCGACATCGAATATCTCTTTTATGCAGTTCGTTGGTGAGATAACCTTGACGCCACCTAGTACTGGGGCGGGAGTTCGGGAGTATCGCCATAACTTGTATAACGGATGCTTTTCGAAGGTTGAGGTAGATGGTTTCCGAAGTTTTCTCGGTTATGTGTTGAAGGATGGATACAGCTGGATGTAGGATTTGCTAGTTTGGGTGAGATATTATGCTTCCCCTGTATCCCCAACACCTGATTGCATAACCGGAAAGGTTCGGGAGTTTCATAGGTGGGAATTCTTGTAGCTCTAGTTCTTCTTCCGCGGATATTGGTTTGAGATTGGGATTTCTTACCGATTATTCGTTCTTGATCCGTACCTTGTTGATTTATTTCTCTACCTTAATTCTACATGGCTTCTCAATTTATGGATATGTGACCATTTGAAGAGGAATGCATTCGTTCATTTTGTTCGGATGTGAAGACTATATGTTGCAATTTGCATTCCATTGGATTCAGCTTCAATATTTATCTATCAATGTGCTAACGGTGGTCAACCTCTTCAGGATGGCTCCCGCTAAGAGCACCAGTCAGAACCAGAATCAAGATCCGCCACCACCTCCACCTCCTCCAGAGGCATGGCAAGCTGTGATGGCCACAACCAATGCAAACACTCAGCTGATCATGCAAATTCTTCAAGAGCGCAATCAAGGTAGTCAAGGAAATCAAGGCAGCAATCAGAGTCACTTTGCTACACTCAACCAGTTCCTTGCCAACGGGCCAAAGACTTTCAGTAATTGTGTTGAGGCAACCGATGCTGACGATTGGCTTGTGGATCTGTGTAAGCATTTCGAGTGCAATAATGTCAGGCCTGAGGACTTTGTCAAGTTCGCTTCCTTCCAACTCAAAGATCAAGCTGCAGAATGGTTCCAGCAGTACAAGGATTCCAGAGGTGGACGTGTTATCACTTGGGATGATTTCCGTCGAGATTTCCGAGCTCATCACATTCCGCAGAGCGTGGTTGAAAGCAAGCGTGAGGAATTCCGCAATCTGAAGCAAGGCTCTTTGTCTGTCTATGACTACAACAAATTGTTCCAGAAGCTTGCCCGCTTTGCCAAGCAGGACGTGCCTGATGAGAAGAGCATGTTATACAAGTTCACGGGTGGTCTCAGAGAAGATATTCAGCTCGCTCTTGTTCTCTTCGAGCCCTTGAGATACGTGAGTTCTACAACATGGCACTGAAGCAAGAGGCTGCTCAGTTGAGGTGTGATGCTTCCAGGAAGCGAGTCAGAGATGTTACTCCTTCTTCCTCTACTCAAGTGGCCAAGCAGCAGAAGTTTTGGCTTCCTCCTCCTCCGTTCCGTCAGCCGTATCAGCAGAAGAGCAAAGGTGGCAGTGGTTCTTCCCACCCACCCAACCCTGGCTTTCAGAACAAGACTTTGTCTCAACCTCCAAGATCGAGTGCTCCGTATCACCGTCCGCTTTCAGAGGTCACATGCAACAAGTGCCAACAGAAGGGTCGCTATGCCAACAAGTGTTTCAACCAGAGGCGTTTTCCTCCTCCTCCTGTGAGATCGGCAAGTACAGCTGTGGTCAAGCATATCCCCAAGTCCGCCAAGGTCAACTTGCTGAATGCAGCTCAAGCAGACGAATCACCAGATGTGATCATGGGTAACCTTCCTGTTAATGACATTCCCGCAAGAGTTCTTTTTGACACTGGTGCATCTTTATCATTTTTGTCGAAGCCTTTTGCATCCATGCTTGATGTTCATACTATTGATTTGCCTAAGCCGATAGCGGTTTCTTCTCCGGGTTTGTTCATGAACACCAAAATGATGGCTCCGGATGTTTCTATCACATTGGGTGACTACAAATTTCTTTCTTCTCCTATGGTGCTTGGTAACTCAGATATTGATCTTATTCTCGGAATGGATTGGCTTTCTAAGCACAAGGCTCAGCTTGATTGTGCATCCAGGCAGATTCAATTGACTCATTCGTCTGAGGATGTAATTGTCTTTGCCGCTCGGGATAATACTATCTGTCTGTTCTCTCTCAATGAGAAGGGTGAATTGGATGCCATCTCGCAAATTCCAGTCGTTTGCGAATATCAAGACGTCTTTCCAGAAGAGCTCCCAGGAATGCCTCCGCACCGGCCAGTGGAATTCGTTATTGAACTTGAGCCTGGCACGGAACCTGTGTGCAAACGTCCTTACAAGCTCAGACCTGAAGAGTTGAAGGAGCTGAAGAAGCAACTCGATGAGCAAGAAAGAATGGGTCTCATCCGGCCTAGTACTTCTCCGTGGGGTTGTGGTGTTCTTTTTGTGAAGAAGAAGGATGGAACGGACCAACTTTGTGTTGATTACCGTCCAGTGAACAAGAAGACCATCAAGAACAAATACCCACTTCCCAACATCAATGAGCTGTTCGAACAACTCAAAGGTGCCCAAGTATTCTCCAAGCTTGATCTCCGTATGGGTTATCACCAGATTCGCATTCGTGAAGAAGATATTCCCAAGACAGCATTCAGAACAAGCTTTGGTTCATATGAATACACTGTCATGTCTTTTGGCCTCGCCAACGCTCCTCCGACGTTCTCTCGCATGATGAACTTCATCTTCAATGACTACACCAATGACTTCGTTTTGTTCTATCTCGCGACATCCTGGTTTTCTCCAAGAACAAGGAAGATCATGCCACGCACTTGCGTTTGGTTCTCGATAAGCTCAGGGAACATCAGTTCTACGCCAAGTTCTCCAAGTGTGAATTTTGGCTCGATGAGGTTCTTTATCTTGGTCATATCATCTCTGCCAAGGGCATTTCCGTGAATCCTGAGAAGGTGTCTGCTATTGTGAATTGGGAACCTCCTCAGAACATGAAGCAACTTCGCAGTTTTCTCGGTCTCGCAAGCTATTGCCGAAGATTCGTTGAAAACTTTTCTAAGATCGCGAAGCTTCTCTCAAATCTTCTTCAGAAGCACGTCAAGTATGTTTGGTCTCCAGAGTGTGATATTGCTTTCAACACTTTGAAAGAGAAGTTGATCACTGCTCCAGTTCTGACTCCGCCTGATGAATCCAAGCCGTACGAGGTCTTTTGTGATGCCTCTCTCCAAGGTCTTGGTGCTGTATTGATGCAAGAGAAGAAAGTTGTTTCTTATACATCTCGCCAGTTGAAGCCTAATGAGAAGAACTACCCCACTCATGATCTCGAGTTGGCGGCAGTTGTGCATGCTCTTTTGACTTGGAGACATCTTCTATTGGGAAGAAAAGTGGATATTTTCACTGATCACAAGAGTCTCAAGTACATCTTCACTCAGCCTAATCTCAACCTCAGGCAAACTCGATGGGTCGAAATGATTCAAGAGTATAATCCGAGTATTGAGTATACTCCAGGCAAGGCCAATGTTATTGCTGACGCTTTGAGCAGAAAGGCCTACTACAACAGTCTGATTCTCAAGCCTTATCAACCCGAGCTTTGTGAAGCTTTCCGCAAACTTAATCTGCAAGTTGTTCCTCAAGGTTTGCTCGCCAACCTTCAAGTCTCTCCAACCTTAGAAGACCAGATTCGCCAATCCCAGCTTCTTGATGCTATGTTGAAAAAGGTGAAGATTGGGATTGCCAAGAGTCAGTCCAAGTACAAGTGCTACCGCCTTGATGACAAGGACACTCTCTTCTTCGAGGATCGTATTGTTTTGCCCAAAGGTGAACTTCGTAAAGTGATCATGAACGAGGCTCACAATTCTCTCCTCTCCATCCACCCTGGGAGCACGAAGATGTATCAGGACCTCAAGCAAGCTTATTGGTGGACTCGAATGAAGCGCGAGATCGCTCAATTCGTGAATGAATGTGATGTCTGCAGAAGAGTGAAGGCAGAACACTAAAGGCCAGCTGGTCTCCTCCAACCTCTTGCCATTCCAGAATGGAAGTTTGACCACATTGAGATGGACTTCGTGACTGGGTTTCCAAGGTCCAAGCATGGCAATGATGCTATATTTGTTGTCATCGACAAGCTCACCAAAGTGGCTCATTTTCTGCCTATCAAGGAGTCGATCACTGCAGCTCAATTGGCGGAACTCTATACCTCTCGCATTGTCTCTCTGCACGGTATTCCTCAAGTGATCTCTTCAGACCGTGGCAGCATCCTTACCTTGAAGTTTTGGGATTCTTTTTAGAAGGCCATGGGCACCAACATCCGCTTCAGCACTGCTTTCCATCCTCAAACAAGCGGTCAAGTCGAGCGTGTCAACCAGATTCTTGAAGATATGCTCAGGGCTTGTGTGATCTCCTTCGGCATCATGTGGGAGGATTGTCTTCCTTATGCTGAATTCTCCTACAATAATAGTTTTCAAGCAAGTTCGGGCAAGGACCCTTTTGAAATTCTGTATGGCAGGAAGTGTCGTACCCCTCTCAACTGGTCTGAAACCGGTGAACGTCAGCTGCTGGGTAATGACTTAATCACAGAGGCAGAAGAAATGTGCAAAGTCATTCGTGATAACCTCAAAGCAGCCCAATCCCGCCAGAAGAGCTACTATGGTAGTAAGCACCGTGATTTGGCCTTCGAGATCGGAGATCATGTTTACCTCCGTGTCTCTCCTATGAAAGGTACTCGTTGCTTCGGTATGAAAGGGAAGCTTGCCCCTAGATACGTGGGACCTTTCAAGATTGTCAGCAAGAGAGGCGACCTCACCTATCAACTCGAGCTTCCTTCAAACTTTGCAAATGTTCATGATGTGTTCCATGTCTCTCAGCTTCGAAAGTGCTTCAAGACTGCTGACCGCACCGTCAACTTCGAGGACATTGAGCTCCAAGAAGATCTCTCTTATCGTGAGCACCCAGTTGCAATTCTTGAAGAGACTGAACGCAAGACTCGCAGCAAGTCAATCAAATTTCTCAAAGTCAAGTGGTCACACCATTCCGACCGTGAAGCTACCTGGGAACGCAAGGATCACCTCCGTTCTGAGTACCCGGAGTTCTTTCAGTCCTAGATCTCGGGACGAGATCCTTTCTTAGTGGTGGAGTGTTGTAACATCCCGGATGTAACTTTCCCAATTTGTAGTCCAACTCTTGCCGTTTCCGGCGTTAAGTTATATTTATTTCTTGGGTTCGGGTCTTTGTCTCCATGTGTTGTTTTTGTTTTCATGCATCTCAGATCATGTCATCATGTGCATTGCATTTGCATACGTGTTCATCTCATGCATTCGAGCATTTTCCCCGTTGTCCATTTTGCATTCCGGCGCTTCGTTCTCCTCCGGTGGCCATTTCTACCTTTATTTCGTGTGTGGGGATTAAACATTTCCGGATTGGACCGAGACTTGTCATGCGGCCTTGGTTTACTACCGGTAGACCGCCTGTCAAGTTTCGTATCATTTGGACTTCGTTTGATACTCCAACGGTTAACCGAGGGACCGAAAAGGCCTCGTGTGTGTTGCAGCCCAACATCCCTCCAATTTGGTCCAAAACCCACCAAACTCTGCTCCATGTCCTAGAGAGTTCGATCACGATCGCGTGGCCGAAAACCGCACCTCATTTGGACTCTCCTAGCTCCACTTATGCCTATATATAGACCCCTCCAAATTCGGATCTTCTTCCCCGTCCAAACCCTAGTCTAAAAAAAACATCTCCGCCGCCGCCGGACGTGTCCGCATAGGCCGGACAACGTCCGGATCCACCCGCCGCCGCCACGTCAGCACCCGCGAGCCCCACTTCGCCGCCGCCGTCAGGGCCCGCGGGGCCCATCGCCAGCCCTCCCGGCCCGAGGAGACGAGCCGCCGCCCGCCGCCGTTCTCCTCCATCGCCGGCCGCCCGCGCCACCGCACCGCCACCGCGCCGGACCGCGCCGCCGCGGCCGCCTCTCCGCCGCCCGGCCCGGCCGCCGCCTCCACGCCGCCGTCTCGCCGCCACCGGCCGGCTCCGCCGCCCCCCTCAACCGGCCGGCGCCGCCGCCCCGTCCTCCGGCCTCCCTCGCACTCCGGCAAGCCGCCACCTCCTCCCCCGTCTTCGCCGGTGAACAAGAGCACGATTCCGGCGAACTCAGATCTGACCTCGGTTCACGTGCCGAGGAACCCTAGATCTGGACGCGGTTGACTTTTCCCCTCTCCCTTATAATTTTTATGCCTACTTTGACCTGCCGTAACTTTGCATCCGTAGCTCCGTTTTGGACATATAATATATCAAAATGTTCGTCTCGACGAGTGCATCATTTCGTTCCATTGCATAATTTTCATTTGAGCTCATATTGATGCCCGAAATGCTGTTAGAAGGAGGCTTCGTGAGTTAATTGTCAGATCTGCTAATTCATCTTAGACTTTTGTCATTTTTTCCATGATTATTGTGTGCATGCTATGCCTGTGAGTCATTCATATGTTTTGTTAAGCATTTTGTCTTCTTTCCAGAGGTGCAACCCATGCATTTTTAGGATGTGTGTGGTGACTTGTGCAAGCTTGCAAAGTGAGGCACCCGGGAGATCTGTTTTCAGAGACTTAGTTGTTTTCACTAAGTCTGGGATTATTTAGTTCATGATGCCATATATTCAGCTTGTTTCCTAGTGATCCGTGTCTCTTTTAAGGATGATCAGTAAAGAAGTTTTGTTAATCATATTATTTTCTATCCATCAATGTATTTGTTTGCAATTATGGAGCACCCTAGCTTGAGTCAATCGAGCTCTACTTTTGCTCGTTGGTGAATCTGGGCAGATCGTCAACTCGTTTGCGATTTTGCGGCGTTGTTGTAGTTGATCCGTGTGCTATGCCATTGTTCTTTGCCATGTCTAGATTGTTTATTTTGTGCCTTCTTAATGGATGTAGGCTGCCTTGCATGACTTGCACCATGGTGAGTGCATCGAGCTCGTTTACATGCCTTCGTGAGTTATATTTCAGCATGTCTCAGTTTTCACTAAGTCTGAAAACTGATTGTGTTTTAGCTATGTTCGTTTGTGCCCGTTAATATATTTTGTGAACCCTTTTGGCCCCAGGTCACTTTGGGTATTTTGTTAAGCTTGTTGAGTAGCTCCATGCCATGTTCTTACTTGTCTTAATCAGGTCATGTATCATGTTGTTTTTCTGCTCCGAAGAGGGCTTCGTGATCTGAAATTTCAGACAAGTGTTAAATTCACCAAGTCTGGAATCTGTTTTGCATTTTCGTTTTTTCCATGCTTGTTTGAACCTCATAATGGATGAATTGGCCGTGGCTCAGTGCTAGTATTTTGTTAAGCATCTTGTGGGCATCCCTGCCATGTATTTTGTTGTCATGTTTGGTGGCTGTAGCATGTTCATTGCATTGCATTTAGATGCCTACTTGCTGTAAATCGCAGACCGGTGTCATTCTTAAATCGCTTTCCATTTCCAAACCGTAACTCCGATTCCAATGATCTTTATATCGTTTTCAAATGATTTCATCCCCTCTATCCAGTGGCACACTTGGTTTTCCAAGTTGAGGCCAGGTTCATGCATTCCCTGTCATATCTTGCATTTTGCATCCCGCATCGCATCCCGCATAGCATATCTTAATTTCATCATATTGCTTGGTCTTGCACGTGGTTGATTATATCCTTGTTGCTTTTTTGTCTTGTTTGGGTAGAGCTGGGAAATGAGTTCTCTACCGAGGAGCCCGTTGAGTTTGCTTGTGAGGATCCAGTCAACTCTAACAACAGTGCAGGCAAGATGATCATACCCTCGAAATCACTACTATCTTTGCTATGCTAGTTTGCTCGCTCTTGCTATACCAATGCTACGATGCCTACCTTTTGCTTGTCAGCCTCCCAATTGCCATGTTGAACCCCTAACCCACCTTGTCCTAGCAAACCATTGATTGGCTATGTTACCGCTTTGCTCAGCCCCTTCTTATAGCGTTGCTAGTTGCAGGTGAAGATCGGAGCCGTTCCTTGTTGGAACATTTATTTACTTGTTGGGATATCATTATATTGCTATGTTATCTTAATGCATCTATACTTGGTAAAGGGTGGAAGGCTCGGCCTCTCGCCTAGTGTTTTGTTCCACTCTTGCTGCCCTAGTTTCCGTCATATCGGTGTTATGTTCCCGGATTTTGCGTTCCTCACGCGGTTGGGTTATAATGGGAACCCCTTGATAGTTCGCCTTGATTAAAGCTTTTCCAGCAATGCCCAACATTGGTTTTACCATTTGACACCTAGCCCCTTTTCTTTCCCTTGGGTTCTGCAGACTCAAGGGTCATCTTATTTTAACCCCCCCCGGGCCAGTGCTCCTCTGAGTGTTGGTCCCACCGAGCGATGTCCGAGGCTACCAGGGGCAACTCTGGGATGGCTTACCCGTCGTCTTGCTCATCTGAGTGTGCCCTGAGAAAGAGATATGTGCAGCTCCTATCGGGATTTGTCGGCACATTCGGGCGGTGTTGCTGGTCTTGTTTTAACCTGTCGAAGTGTCTTGAGTTACCGAGATACCGAGTCTGATCGGAACGTCTTGGGAGGAGGTCTATTCCTTCGTTGACCATGAGAGCTTGTCATGGGCTAAGTTGGGACTCCCCTGCAGGGATTGAACTTTCGAAAGTCATGCCCGCGGTTATGGGCAGATGGGAATTTGTTAATGTCCGGTTGTAGATAACTTGAACCTTAATTAATTAAAACGAATCAACTGAGTGTGTTACCATGATGGCCTCTTCTCGGCGGAGTCCGGGAAGCAGACACGGTGTTGGAGTTATGTTTGCGTAGGTTGCTCTCTAGTTTTCTCGCTCGTGCCTTGCCTCCTCTTCTCGCTCTCTCTTGCGTATAAGTTAGCCACCATAAATGCTATTCGCTTGCTGCAGCTCCACATATATTTGCCTTATCCTTCCTATAAGCTTAAATAGTCTTGATCGCGAGGGTGCGAGATTGCTGAGTCCCCGTGGCTCACAGATACTATAACTCCAGATGTAGGTCCAGGTGATTCCGCTCCAGGTGACGAGTACGAGCTCAAGTGGGAGTTCGACGAGGACTCTCACCGTTATTATGTTTCCTTTCCCGATGATCAGTAGTGGTTCCTAGTTGGGGTTTGATTCAAGGCCTTGTCGCATGTTGGGTTTTTCTTCTATTTTGGCGCCGTAGTCGGGCCATGAGTGTTTGTTTGATGGATGTTATTTATGTACTCTGATGTGACGTGGCGAGTGTAAGCCAACTATGTTCTCCCCCTTTTATTATATATTACATGGGATGTTGTAATGATTGCCTGACTTGCGACATTGCTTTCAATGCGGTTATGTCTCTAAGTCGTGCCTCGACACGTGGGAGCTATAGCCGCATCGAGGGCGTTACAAGCGCGGCGTGCGCGTTTGTGGGGGCGCGACGGGCGTGGGACAACGAAGCGACTGGAGTTAGCGACGGTGTGGCGGTGCGTCCCTCCCGCCGTACCGAAGGATGCTGGGATGAGGCCTGCTGCTCGTTCCCCGCCGGGCCGGTGGCGTCGTTGGTGGTAGGCGACGGGGAACGACGAGGGCATCCGCCGACGTGCGCCGTCTGGGCGACGCGGGTGGCGAGAGCAGCTCGGCGCTCGGCGCGAGCCCGACGAGCGTCAGCCATGGACACGACGGAAGATCACACGCAAACAGCGGAAGAAAGATTCCGGCGCACCCCTACCTGGCGCGCCAAATGTCGGATTTCGGGTTCCGGCAGACCCTTGAGGTTCGAACCCTGGGGTGCACGCGGAGATATCTCCCCTACCAATCTACGTCCAATCTCCTCGCGTGATCTAAGCTGAAAACAACGAACAACAGAAGGGACCCGAGGTTTATACTGGTTCGGGCCACCGTTGTGGTGTAATACCCTACTCTAGTGTGTGGTGTGGTGGATTGCCTCAAGGGCTGATGATGAACAGTACAAGGGAAGAACAGCCTCGTGAGAGGTGTTCTTAAGCTGGTGCAATGAACTGCTTGGGTGAGTTCAGTCGCTCTCTCTCTCTCTCTCTCTCTGCTAGGGCTCTATCAGATCTCTAGATGTCTACGTGTGTCGATCTCTCGATTTTTCCCCTCCTCTTCCCCCTTTTCTTCTCTGTGGTGGCTAGCTCTATTTATAGAGGCCCTGGGCCTCTCCCCAAATAATGAGCGGGAAGGGCGCCAACAATTGGCCATTTTGAAGGGGAACATCTAGTACAAGTTATCCTGACCAAAGGTGGTCTTCGGCTGCCAAAAGTACTGGTGATGACGCCGTCTTGGGCTCCACGGTGACCTCCGTCCTGCCGCTCTGCTGGTCTTGGTCTCGTTGCACCGGAATGGCAACCTTTGCCCGATGCCTTGGCATGTGCTTGCCCCCTTTGCACCAAAGGGGAAACAAGGAAAATGTGCAGGCCGGCGCCCGCCTAGCGCCCGCCTGGTCTCGTTCGTCATGGCTTGCGTCACGGGCTCCTCGCGAGGGATCCCTGTCTTGATCTCTCCGCCTCCTCGCGAGCCGGCCTGGCGAGGCTGACTCCGAGGAAGCTTTCTGTCGTCCGCCCCACAAGGATTGGCCCCTCGCGAGGGTCTTGAGCTTGAGCTGATGAAGATGGGCCGCGCTGGGCCCCCACTTGAGCCACACCGCAGGCCGCAGGCAGGCAACTCTGGGGACCCCCATTCCCAGAACGCCGATAGTCTCTTTGAATTATCAGTTTGGTTTGGCCTACTAGATTGATCTTTCTTTTTAATGGAGGGAGTGCTTAGCTTTGTGTTCAATTTTGCGGTGTCCTTTCCCAGTGACAGCAGGGGCAGGAAGGCACGTATTGTATTGTTGCCATCGTGGATAAAAAGATGGGGTTTATATCATATTGCTTGAGTTTGTCCCTCTACATCATGTCATCTTGCCTAATGCTTTACTCTGTTGTTATGAACTTAATACTCTAGATGCATGCTGGATAGCGGTCGATGTGTGGAGTAATAGTAGTAGATGAAGAACGTTTCGGTCTACTTGTCGCGGACGTGATGCCAATATACATGATCATGCCTGGATATTCTCATAATTATGCACTTTTCTATCAATTGCTCGACTGTAATTTTTTTACCCACCGTAATACTTATGCTATCTTGAGAGAAGACACTAATGAAACCTATGGCCCATGGGTCTATTTTCCATCATATATGTTTCCAATCTATTTTACTTTGCAATCTTTATTTCACAATCTATATCATAAAAATACTAAAAATATTTATCTTATTATCTCTCTCAGATCTCACTCTCGTAAGTGACCGTGAAGGGATTGACAACCCCTTTATTGCGTTGGTTGCGAGGTTCTTATTTGTTTGTGTAGGTGCGAGGTGACTTGCGTGTAGTCTCCTACTGGATTGATACCTTGGTTCTCAAAAATTGAGGGAAATACTTATGCTACTTTGCTGCATCACCCTTTCCTCTTCAAGGGAAAACCAACGCAGTACTCAAGAGGTAGCAAGAACGATTTCTGGCGCCGTTGCCGGGGAGGCTTACACCAAGTCAAGTTAAGATTTGATCTCCCGTCAACAAGCGATTTCTGGCATCGTTGCCGGGGAGATCTACGCACAAGTCAAGACATACCAAGTACCCATCACAAACTCTTATCCCTCGCATTACATTATTTGCCATTCGCCTCTCATTTTCCTCTCCCCCACTTCTAAAACAATTTTCAAAAACCTTTGCCTTTTCTTCGCCTTTTTCCCATATGTATCTTTGTTTGTGTTTCCATGTGGCTTCCATTTGCTTGCATCTTTGCTTGCTAAAAATCTATTGATATGGATCCACTTAAAGTGTTTTACTTGGATCATCTTTGATCCTTATGTGCTCGTGCTGAAACCCCAACTAGCCAAGTTGATGGGAAATCTTTAGATGAGCATGCTCATTTTGTGCATCACCGTTTGTCTGAAAAAGGGAGACTCTTATGGGATCAAATAAACATATTGATGTGTTATGCTTGGAATCTTTGTGAAATTTATGATTTTACTTGTTGCTCTATGAACCCTAAAAAACACCTCACCTACCTATGTGAGTTTAATGATAATGAAATCTTATCTTCTTATGCAAAGGGTGTTTATAGTTACTACGATATCGAAAAAATTGAAGAATTTGTTGCTTTTAAGGGTGCTTATGAAGTTGCTTCTTTGATTGAAAAGTATGATATTACTCTCTACGAATCTGAAAATTTTGACATACTTAAATATTGCTATGAAAACTATGCTCATAATGTCTATGTCAAGGAATTTATTTAAAGAATGACCGTTGCTTCAGAAGAAAATAATGATATGCATGAATCTATAGATAATTATGATTCTGGTGATTTGATTGAAATATTCCTTGGTGAACATGATGCTTACTATTCTTGTGGCCATGATGCCAATATTTATGAAGATGAATTTGCTGTAGTTCCTTATGTTAAACATGAGATCGCTGCTATTGCACCCATACTTGATATTTCCTTCGATGAAAAGCATGATTGCAATGATGTTATTATAAATTCTATTAATGTCAGTTGTGCTAATAATATGCAAAACCCTAAGCTTGGGGATGCTAGTTTTGCTATGTCCTCTACTTGTTGCAATGATCATGATTGTGGTGATTCTTCTTTTGATCTTGAAAATTTATTTAAGCCCCATGATGAATATGAGATTGATAATAGTGTTTGCAATATTATTGAAAGTGGGTTTGGAAGAGTGTCAACTTTAGATCACACATATTTGGAGAATGTTCAATCTTATGAAATTTTTGATAAAAGTGGGTTTGGAGAGGTCATGACTTTAGTTAATGTAAATCCCACTATTTTGGAAGAGTGTCAACTTTGCATGCATGTGGATCGTCTTGAAAATATTGTATGTGATAGCTATTTTGTTGAATTTTCTTATGATCCCACATGTAATTATTATGATAGAGGAAAATATGATTGTAGAAATTTTCATGTTACAAAATTACCTCTCGTTATGTCGATGTTGATATTGTTTCTTGCATATGCTAGTTTTTGCTTACTATGATAATGTGATTGCCTATAAGATGTAACATCCCAAATTTTCAATTTGGAATGTTTTACCATTATTAGCTAAGCTTCTATGCATGTTATTTGAAATTGAGTGGCATTTAAAATTTCAGAGGCAGTTAAGTTTTATTTGAATTGGCAATTGAAATTTATTTCAGAAATACCTGACAAATACTTGAGCAAAAGTATGAGAGGAGTAAACATGACACTACAAAAAAATGTCAGAAGAAAATATTGCCAAAAAGTTTGAATTCAAATTTGAATTTTATTTGGAATCTGTAGAAAATGTTTTTTTTAGTTTCTGTTTCGCCTCTGGAAAAATGTTCACATTATAAGATTTATTCTTATGATTTTATTGATATATATATATGTCCTATATAGAAGTATTTTTATTTTCTCTATATTTATTTCTCTTCTCTGTCTTATTTCAAAAAACGTAGCGAGCCCGCCCGGCCAACCGGCCCAGCCAGCCAACCACGAGCAGGCCGCACCCAAGCACCGCACGCTCGATCCCCTCGCTCGCCTAGATCTCTTTCTCTCACGTAACCCTCTCTCTTTCTCATTTTTTTTCTCTTTTCCCTCTGAGCGTTGGGCCCCACCGCATCATCTTCTTCGTCCCGATACTCCCGCACGCGTATCCTGCTCGGCACCACGCGCACGGCCGCGTCCACCCCCTCTAAAACCCTAGCTAAAGTCTTCTTTTTGCCGAAGAAACCCGTCCTATAAATACCCCTACCCGTCCTCTCGTGATCCCCTTAAAAACCCTCTCCAAAACCGTCCACATCCGCCGCCATCTCCGTTCTGATCTCGCCCCAGCCACCGCTGTTTACCACCATTTTGTTTCACCGGTGAGCTTCCCCAACCTCTCTAACCTCTACTATCGGTCTAGCCCGACCTCACAAACCTGTTTGACATGTTTTTGTTCGTCTTCGTCATCTACAGAGGCCACCCCAACCCTGCACGCTCCACCGGAGCACTGAGCTCCACCGCCTCGTCTTCCTCGTCTCCGCCGTCCCTGACATCCCCTCAGCTCACCGTCCATAGAAAATCGGACGCCCCCGAACACCCGCATCACCTGGACATCCTCGCCGACGCCGTCGACGACGGGAGCCCCACCGCCCACTGGCCTCTTCTTCCATCCCATGCCAGGCTCTTCTCTGTAAGCACGAGGACACCTCCTATGTTCGCTAATTTTTTCTATTGAATCATTAAGTTAGATTAGATCGATTAGTAGAACGTTTTATTTTCATTAGATCGGTTTTAGTTACGGCGTTTTTTAGCGGTTTAGTACGGTTCAGATCAAACCAGTAGATCGGTTTTACTCTAAGAAAAATGCACGTGTACGTCCTGTTAAGTTGCGCCAGGGCGCTGTTTAGTTTCAGATCGCACACCTCATAAGCCCAATAGCGCCCACTAGTTTTTTTTTCGTCTCTGTTTTTAAACATAAAGTTTTAGTTTTGTAAAATATATATCTTTGAGGATATAAAATATTTTTTGTTGATTCTTTCTGCTCTAGTTTGAAAATTTCCTATAGATTCTGTAGAAAATAGTTTCGGCCATGTTTTAGTTTCTAAATATTGTTTTATATTAGTTTTTGTCAGACTAGTATTTCTGCTATAAATTGAGCTAGATTTAATATTTTTAGGTGATTCTTTTGGTCACTGCTTTGTTTTGACCTTGCCTAGCAGTAGGATGTATTTGGATATTTATAGATTTAATTAAAAATAGTTTGACTCGAAAACACGCTTTTCTAGTTTTGTTAGCTTGCTGCTATTTTCTGTTGTTCTAGTTATTTTAAAATTTTATTTTACCTCTGTTGTTTTTTATTTCAGATTTTTTTCTATAGTTTTAGAACGTAAACTTTTATTTACAGAAAAATAAAATGCTTATTTTATTTTCTTGCTAGATGTTGGTTTGGAGCTCTTCGAGTTTTCTTTGGTTTTGGTTTGATTGCTTTTGTGTGATTTATGTTAGCATGTTGTTATGTTACTATGATTGCATGTTTGTATGCTTATATGATTATTTTTTGCTTCGATAGAATTTCCGGAGTGCGAAGCCTGCTATTACGAGTCGTTAGATTTCGAAGACCGTCAGCCAGGCAAGTCATTTGATCATGTTCTACAATACCTATGATTTTGTTGCATTAGAATTATTCCTCCCCACCATGCATAATGTAGGAGAATTTCAAGTTATGTTCTTGAGTAGTATCATGAGGTAGGATGAACCCAATTCCCCTTGTTACCATTGCCCGTGACGATGTAGTTTATTTTTGCTATGCGCATAGATGGGGTTGGTTGAGAGATTCAGATGAGAGATGTGAGAATCAAGATGATGACAACCCAATGACTTGAAGCTCAAGATGGACTTCAAGTTCACTACTGGGTGGAGGACGGTTGAATGGGCACCCTGGAGAAACCAGTGGATGGACGGGATGCATGGAGAAGCACCATGACATCTTGCGGAAAGCTTCAACCAGCCATGAAGAGACGGATGGATACACCTTGACTGGAAGCTTACCTGTGCAGCCGCAAGCCATTATGGCCTCTGTCTGGGTTGACCTTAGGCGTGACTCTGGACGGACGGTGCCAGCAGATGTAGAAGAACGGTAGGACATGGATGGGCACCGGAAGTGCCCAGAGAAACTCTATGGAAGACCCTGTTTCGTTCGTCCCGTCTTCAAACACCAGGAAGTGCGAGGACATAAAGGAGGGAACGAATCTTGCGGGTAAAGTGCACAAGACTCTGCAGAGTAGAAACCTAATCGATTAGCCGTGTCCCCGGTTACAAACAAATGAGCCTCTGGAAGTGGAGTATTTCGGAAACCTCAACACCGAACTTAATGAATTAATTGAGGGGTTATTTAATAATTGGGAATGATACATTGGTTGGCGGAACCATCTCATTAACAACCAAAATTTTGTAGTAATTGCAAGCAAGTCCTTTGTTGTATGGGAAAACTGGCTTTTTCGCAAAAACATAAAACTTAGATCCCCACAGCCAAATTGCATATAGTGTTAGTATTATTATTTTTGTTCTCTCTATGACTTGCCGGCATATTCAAAATTCTGACCTACATGGCTGCAACGTCTCATGTTGCATAGGAGTTTTCCGACCAGGAGTGAGGCTACGATCTACGCTCGGTGATTGCCCTATGGAGTCGGATGGACTCGCTTATTGTCTACGCTTCCGCAACTTTATTTAGTTTATTTCTCATGAGTTGGCCTTCGCTGAATTTATTATGATGTAATAAAGACAAAAATGAGAATCGTGTAATAAATTCAGGTGTGATTGAACTTTGAATCTTTGCATCAATGTACTGTGTGTGCCAGCATGATCTTGGGATGGAACAGCTACACAGAGACTTGACCGATTTTGGGTCGGGTCACTATAGAGATGGTATTTAGAGCACACGCTGACCGTAGGACATAACCCCTAGGATCGGAAAGCCATAGGAAGAAACTATTTTATTTTGTGTCTTTATCATTCCGTAATTCTCCCCTGTTCATTTCTGTCTTCTCCCCGATTTTCAACATTCTAGATGGCCACCGGGTTCACCCCAGTTCTGCTACCGGAGTTTTTCCAGCCGGATGAGTCGATGCTTTTCGGCAGGAGGTTGGTCCAGATCACCAAGGAATTGAAGATTGCTCTACCGTCTATCACCGGATCCCCTATCATGGCATTTCCAGAAGACCATCGCTATAGTGTTAAGGTACAGATACCAGGGAGGACTTTCGGAAGTCTCTCGGCACCCGTTGACTTCAGGTTCACTGCTCCCACTTGGATCCTCGAGAGAGACATAGCAGTTCATAGTGCACTGGGATGCATCCAGGAGGAATACAGGGCCGAGCTCGTTGGATCAGACCACACCATGATTTCTCAAGGATTGCAAATGGAGATATCACCCACACCATAGATGACGACTCCGTTCGCTCATATGTCCAAGACTTGAAGGCTCACATCAGGGCTCTACAGATTCAGATGCGCAGGAGCTTGAAGACGATCCAAAAGTTGCATCTTCATGAAATTGAACTGGGGGATGCAGCACGTGAAGCCCACTATGAGTATGAGGATGAAGTCAAGGATTTCATGGAGAGAGTCGACAAGCTGAAGATTGATCTTGCGACATTAGATGAGAAGATGGACCTGGGAGAATACCTTTTTCCGAGTGGAGATAATGGACCCCTCGTGAGCAATGACGAGGATTATGAAGAAAGCTCCACAGAAGAAAGCCACAAGAGGAGGCGCCGCACCAGAGGACGCCGCACCGGAGGACGCAAGGATAATTGATGAAGACATTTCGTCGACCGCCATGTTATTTTATTTCCGTCGATCAGTTGGGCCGTTATTTTCGATTAGTCATGAGATTTTGTAATCTGGGATTGAACCTTGTTTGAGATGAATGAATGAATGATTGGTGTGATTATGTTTGTGCATTCATTTGGGTAGTGCTATTTCTTCATTAGACCCTTGTTCTATTCTAATTTCTCATCCACTCCAAAATACTAGATGCCTCCGAGACGTGACCCCAGTTTCACTTTCCTGCAGGAGCTCACCCAACTGATTCAACAACAGAATGCCTTAATGCAAATGCTCATCCAAAACCAAGGCAATGACAACAACAATCCACCGCCACCACCCCCTGTCGATAACTTGACCCGGTCCGTAAGGCTGAATCCGCCGCTGTTCTCTAGTAGCACCGTGCCGATTGTAGCTGATGATTGGCTCCGCAAGATTGGAAGGGAGCTAGCAACTGCTGGATGCACAGATGCTGAGAAGGTGCGTTATGACGCACATGAACTGGATGGACCTGCAGCCTATTGGTCGGAGAACTACACCGCCACTTATCCGGTCGCCGCCATGACATGGGATCAGTTCCAGTGGGCTTTCCGCACTGCTCATGTCTCAGCTGGAGCCATGAGTCTGAAGAAGAGTGAGTTCCGCAACTTACGCCAGGGGAACCGTACTTTGGGGCAGTACGTGGATGCGTTTAGCAAATTATCCTGCTATGCCCCAGATGATGTGGCCACAGATGCCGCAAAGCAGGAGAAGTTTCTTGAGGAACTCAATGATGAGCTGGGAATGCAGCTAATGCTGGCTACCTTCAACAACTACCAGGAGCTCGTAGACAAGGCCACCATACTTGAAGGCAAGCAGCTGCAGATTGATAGCCGCAAGTGGAAATATGGCCAAGGAAAGTACAACTCCGGAGCTCAGTAGAAGCCCCGCTATGCCCCATACTCGGAAGGACATACCCATCACACCCATGGAGGACATAATCATGGAGGACATAACCATTGAGGGAATGGGAACAATCGCAACCACGACAACAACTCCAATTCAGGCAATGGAGGCAATGGCAACCAGCACCGTCCTGCTCCGGTTCAGAAGGATCTGAGTCATATCACCTGTTTCAAGTGCTAGAAGACAGGACACTATGCCACCGCTTGTCCGAAGGCCAAGCAGAGTAATGGAAACGGCAACAGCAATGGAAGCTCTGCAAGGAAGCCCAACCCTTTTCCTCGTGCTTAGGTGAATCACATTGACATGGAGGACGTCTATGGTCAGCCAGAAACTGTGGTTGGTAAGTTTTTATTAAATTCACGTCCAATATTGGTACTCTTTGATTCCGGTGCAACGCATTCATTTATATCAAGGGTAGTTGTGGAAAAGTACGGGTTTCCCACTAGAACCCTTAGAACCCCTTCAGGTCACTTCCCCAGGAGGAGAGATGACGGCAGGCTTAGGCTGTCATTCGACCCTCAGCGTCTGAAATCATGATTTTCCCGTAGACCTCATAGTATTGTAATCCCAAGGATTGGACGTGATCCTAGGCATGGACTGGTTGACGAAGTTTGAAGGGAACATCGACTGTGCCCGCAAGACAATTTTGCTCACCACCCCGGAGCAGAAGAGGATCAAGTATGTATCCATACGCACAACGATGAAGAATCAAGTGAGTTCCCTCACAGGAGTTGTTCAGGAGGAAGTGTCTGTAGTACAAGATTTTCCGGAGGAATTACCAGGAATGCCACCAGACAGAGAAATAGAATTTTTGATCGAGTTATTACCTGGCACAGCCCCAATATCCAAGAGACCTTATCGGATGCCCCCGAATGATTTGGAAGAGATCAAGAAGCAGATCAAGGAATTATTGGAGAAAGGATATATTCTCCCAAGTTCGTCACCTTGGGGATCCAGAGTTCTTTGGGTAGAGAAGAAGGATGGAACCCTGAGAATGGTTGTGGATTATCGTTCATTGAACGACGTGACCATCAAGAATAAGTACCCTCTACCGATGATTAATGATTTATTTGATCATCTAGTCGGAGCCAAAGTATTCTCCAAGATCGATCTTCGATTAGGGTATCATCAGCTAAAGATTCGTGAACAGGATATACCCAAAACAGCTTTCACCACCAGGTATGGTTTATATGAGTATACCGTCATGTCATTCGGATTAACTAATGCCCCTGCGTATTTCATGAGAATGATGAACAAGGTATTTATGGAATATCTGGACAAGTTTGTCGTACTGTTCATCGATGACATATTTGTTTTCTCCAAAAGCAAGGAAGTGCACAAGGAACATTTGCGTCTAGTTTTGGAGAAACTCCGAGAACATCATTTATATGCCAAGTTCAGCAAATGTGAATTTTGGTTGAAGGAAGTCGGATTCCTCGGACATGTTATTTCAGGAGAAGGAATAACAGTTGACTCCACCAAGGTTGAATCGGTCACCAACTGGCAGTCCCCCACCTCAGTCAAGGAGATCCGTAGTTTTCTCGGACTTGCAGGATATTATTGGAGATTTATTGAGAATTTCTCCAAGATTGCTAAGTCCATGACGGAGCTGTTGAAGAAGGAAACTAAGTACATTTGGACCGAGGATTGTGAAGCCAGTTTTCAGGAGCTGAAGAAACATCTGGTTACAGCCCCAGTGCTCATTTTGCCGGACATACACAAGGATTACCAGGTATATTGTTATGCTTCTCATCAAGGACTCGAAGGAGTGCTCATGCAGGAAGGAAAAGTTGTAGCTTATACCTCCAGACAGCTACGACCTCACAAGATGAATTATGCCACCGATGATTTAGAGTTAGCAGCCGTAGTGCACGCACTCAAGACCTGGAGACATTTCCTTGTCGGAAATAGTTTTGATGTTTACACGGATCATAAGAGTTTGAAGTATATTTTCACGCAGAAGGAGTTGAACCTTAGGAAGAGGAGATGGCTTGAATTGATCAAGGACTATGACATGAGATTGCATTATCACCCAGGGAAGGCAAATGTTGTAGTGGATGCCTTGAGCAGTAAAAGCTATGTGAACACCCTCATAGCTGGAGGATTACCTCAGGAATTAGCCGACGATCTCGAAGATCTCTGATTGGAGATAGTACCAAGAAGATTTGTCGCCACCTTGGATATTCAATCCACTTTGACCGAAAGGATCCGAGAAGAGCAGAAGACAGACAAGGAAATTGCAGAGATAAAGGAAAAGATGAGTAACGGAAAGGCGAAAGGTTTTCGTGAGTATGAACATGGAACTTTATGGTTTGAGGATCGTATCTATGTGCCCAATGACCCAGAGGTCAGGAAGTTAATTCTTCAGGAGGCCCATGATTCACCGTACTCGATTCACCCAGGCAACACCAAGATGTATCGGGACTTGAAGGAAAGTTTATGGTGGACAGGTATGAAGAAGGATATTGCCGAGTATGTAGCAGTATGCGATGTTTGTCAGCGAGTAAAGGTGGAACACCAGAAGCTAGCAGGGTTACTTCAACCTTTGCCGATACCCGAGTGGAAATGGGAAAAACTTGGAATGGATTTTATCACAGGATTACCCAGGACCCATTCAGGTTATGATTCTATCTGGGTAGTAGTTGATCACTTGACCAAGGTAGCTCATTTCATCCCCGTGAAGACCACATATACCACCGCTAAGTTAGCCACGATATACATGACCAGGATCATATGCCTGCATGGAGTTCCGAGGAGTATCGTGTTAAATAGAGGAACACAATTTACCTCAAAGTTTTGGAATCAGTTGCATGAAACTTTGGGTACGAGGCTGGAATTCAGCACAGCTTTTCATCCGCAGACAGATGGACAGACGGAGAGAGTCAACCAGATTCTAGAGGACATGTTGAGAGCCTGAGCGCTAGACTAAGGGTCTAGCTGGGATGACAACCTGCCATACACAGAGTTCTCGTACAACAACAACTATCACCAGTCTGAAGATGGCCCCTTTCGAAGCTCTATACGGAAGGAGGTGCAGAACACCATTGTTGTGGGATGGTGTTGGAGACCGAAAACTTTTTGATCCTGATCTTATCAGAGATTCTGAAGAGAAGGTCAAGCTGATTCGAGACCGAGCATATCTCCATGTGTCCCCACTTCAAGGAATCAAGAGTTTGGTGTTAAAGGCAAATTAGCACCCAGGTTCATCAGCCCATACAAAATCCTCTAACGTAGAGGAGAAGTTGCATACAAGTTGGAATTACCGGAAGGATTGTCAGGAGTTCACGATGTCTTCCATGTTTCCCAGCCGAAGAAATGCCATGCTGAGATGGTCGATATTCCTTTGAGAGATACAGTGCCCCTAGAGGCAATACACCTTGACAGTGATCTAACTTATGAGGAGAAACCCGTCAGAATTCTAGAGACTGCCAACAGAGTTACTTGCAGCAAGATCATCAAGTTTTGCAAGGTTCTGTGGAGTCATCATTCCGAGGAGGAAGCCACCTGGGAGCGAGAAGAAGATCTCCGTCGAGACCACCGGCACCTATTTGCTAGCCAACCCGAATCTCGAGGGCGATATTCATCTTAATGTGGGTAGGTTTGTAACATACCAAATTTTCAATTTGGAATGTTTTACAATTATTAGCTAAGCATCTATGCATGTTGTTTGAAATTGAGTGGCATTTGAAATTCTAGAGGCAGTTGAGTTTTATTTGAATTTCAATTTGAATTGGCAATTGAAATTTATTTCAAAAATACCCGACAAATACTTGAGCAAAAGTATGAGAGGAGTAAACATGACACTCCAAAAAAAAGAAAAAAATGTCAGAAGAAAATATTGCCAAAAAATTTGAATTCAAATTTGATTTTTATTTGGAATTTGCAAAAAATGTTTTTTTTAGTTTCTGTTTCGCCGCTGGAAAAATGTTCACATTCTAGGATTTAATCTTCTGATTTTATTGATATATATATATATATATGTCCTATATAAAAGTATTTTTATTTTCTCTATATTTATTTCTCTTCACTGTCTTATTTAAAAAACACAGTGAGCCGGCCAGGCCAACCGGCCCGGCCAGCCAGCCACGAGCAGGCCGCACCCAAGCACCGCACGCTCGATCCCCTCGCTCGCCTGGATCTCTTTCTCTCACGTAACCCTCTCTCTTTATCATTTTATTTCTCTTTTCCCTCTGACCGCTGGACCCCGCCGCATCATATTCTTCGTCCCGATACTCCCGCACGCGTATCCCGCTCGGCACCCCGCACAAGGCCACATCCGCCCCCTCTAAAACCCTAGCTAAAGTCTTCTTTTCGCCCAAGAAACACGTCCTATAAATACCCCTACCCGTCCTCTCGCAATCCCCTTAAAAAACCCTCTCCAAAACCCTCCACAGCCACCGCCATCTCCGTTCCGATCTCGCTCCAGCCACCGCAGTTTACCGACATTTTGTTTCACCGGTGAGCATCCCCAACCTCTCTAACCTCTGCTATCGGTCTAGCCCGACCTCACAAAACTTTTTGACATGTTGTTGTTCGTCTTCGTCATCTACAGAGGCCACCCCCAACCCCGCACGCTCTACCGGAGCACCGAGCTCCACCGCCTCGTCTTCGTCGTCTCCGCCGTCCCCGACATCCCGTCATCTCACCGTCCACAGAAAATCGGACGCCCCGAACACCCGCATCACCTGGACATCCTCGCCGCGCTGCCGATGACTGGAGCCCCGCCGCCCACTAGCCTCTTCTTCCCTCCTACACCAGGCTCTTCACTGTAAGCACGAGCGCACCTCCTCTGTTCGCTCATTTTTTTTATCGAATCGTTAAGTTACGGGTTTTATTTTAATTAGATCGGTTTTAGTTATGGGTTTTTTTAGCGGTTTAGTACGGTTCAGATCAAACCAGTTGATCGGTTTTAGTCTAAAAAAACGCACGTGTACGTCCTGTTAAGTTGCGCCAGGGCGCTGTTTAGTTTCAGATCGCACACCTCATAAGCCCAGTAGCGCCCGTTAGTTTTTTCTGTTATTTTCGTCTCTGTTTTTAAATAGAAAGTTTCAGTTTTGTAAAATCTATATCTTTTAGGGTATACAATATTTTTGGTTGATTCTTTTTTCTCTAGTTTGAAAATTTCCTATAGTTTCTATAGAAAATAGTTTCGGCCATGTTTTAGTTATTTAAAATTGTTTTATATTAGTTTTAGTCAGATTAGTATTTCTGGTATAAATTCAGCTAGATTTAATATTTTAGGCGATTCTTTTTGTCACTGCTTTGTTTTGACCTTGCCTAGCAGTAGGATTAATTTGGATATTTATAGATTTTATTCAAAATAGTTTTACTCAAAAACAAGCTTTTTTAGTTTTGTTAGCCTGCTGCTATTTTCTGTTGTTCTAGTTATTTTAAAGCTTTATTTTACCTCTGTTGTTTTTTATTTCCGATTTTTTCTGTAGTTTTAGAACGTGAACTTTTATTTACAGAAAAATAAAATGTTTATTTTATTTTCTTGCTAGTTGTTGGTTTGGAGCTCTTCGAGTTTTCTTTGGTTTTGATTTGATTGCTTTTGTGTGATTTTATGTTAGCATGCTGTTATGTTAATGTGATTGCATGTTTGTATTCTTGTATGATTATTGTTTGCTTCGATAGAATTTCCGGAGTGCAAAGCCTGCTATTACGAGTCGCTAGCTTTTGAAGACTGTCAGCCAAGCAAGTCATTTGATCATGTTTTACAATACCTATGATTTTTTTGAATTAGAATTATTACTCCCCACCATGCATGCAGTAGGAGAATTTTAAGTTATGTTCTTGAGTAGTATCATGAGGTAGGATGAACCCAATTCCCCTTGTTACCATTGCCCGGGACGATGTAGTTTATTTTTGCTATGCTCGTAGACAGGGTTGGTTGAGAGATTCATTTGGGAGATGTGAGAGTCAAGATGATGACAACCCGATGACTTCAAGCTCAAGATGGACTTCAAATTCACTACAGGGTGGAGGACGGTTGAATGGGCATCCTGGAGAAACCAGCGGATGGCCGGGATGCATGGAGAAGCGCTATGACATCTTGCAGAAAGCTTCACCCAGCCACGAAGAGACGGATGGATACACCTTGACCGGAAGCTTACCTGTGCAACCGCAAGCCATTATGGGCTCTGCCTAGGTTGACCTTAGGCGTGAATCTGGACGGACGGTGCCAGCAGATGTTGAAGAACGGTAGGACATGGATGGGCACCGGCAGTGCCCATAGAATCTCTACGGAAGACCCTATTTCGTTCGTCCCATCTTCAAACACCAGGAAGTGCGAGACCATAAAGGAGGGAACAGATCTTGTGGGTAAAGTGCACAAGACTCTGCAGAGTAGAAACCTAATCGATTAGCCATGTCCCCGGTTATGGACAAATGAGCCTCCGGAAGTGGAGTATTTCGGAAACCTCAACACTGAACTTAATGAATTAATTGAGGGTTTATTTAATAATTGGGAATGAGACATTGGTTGGCGGAACCATCTCATTAATAACCAAAATTTTGTAGTAATTGCAAGCAAGTCCTTTGTTGTAGGGAAAAACTAGCTTTTTCGCAAAAACATAAAACTTAGAGCCCCACTGCCAAATTGCATATAGTGTTAGTATTATTATTTTTGTTCTCTGTATGACTTGCCAGCCTATTCAAAATGCTTACCTACACGGCTGCAATGTCTCATGTTGCAGAGGAGTTTTCCGACCAGGAGTGAGGCTACGATCTATGCTCGGTGATTGCCCTATGGAGTCGGATGGATTCGTTTATCGTCTATGCTTCCGCAGATTAATTTAGTTTATTTCTCATGAGTTGGCCTTCGGCCGAATTTATTATGATGTAATAAAGACTCGATGTGAGAAACATGTAATAAATTCAGGTGTGATTGAACTTTCAATCTTTGCATCAATGTACTGTGTGTGCCAGCATGATCTTGGGATGGTACAGCTACACAGAGACTTGATCGATTTCGGGTCGGGTCGCTACAGAGATGACCTATGCTTAGGAAGTATGTTAGACTTAGATGTGTTTGTCATGTGTTTCATGATGCTCTCTTCGTGCCTCAATTCTTGTCTTTCATGTGAGCATCATCGAAATTATCAATGCCTAGCTAGGGGAGTTAAACGATAGCGCTTGTTGGGAGGCAACCCAATTTTATTTTTGTTTTTTGCTTTTTGGTTCTATTTAGTAATAAATAATTCATCTAGCCTCTGTTTAGATGTGGTTTTATGCTTTTAATTAGTGTTTGTGCCAAGTAGAACCTTTGGGAAGACTTGGGGGGAGTTTTTGCAATCTTGCTGTAAAAAATAGAAACTTTAGCGCTAACGAGATTTGCTACCATTTTTTTACTGGAGAGTGTGATTAGATTGATTATTTTTGCAGATGATTAATAGACAAATTACTCACGTCCACCAATTTATTTAGGAATTGTTGGGGTTACAGAAGTATTCGAAACCTACAGATTACTACAGACTGTTCTGTTTTTGACAGATTCTGTTTTTCGTGTGTTGTTTGCTTATTTTGATGAATCTATGGCTAGTATCGGAGGGTATGAACCATAGATAAGTTGGAATAAAGTAGGTTTAACACCAATATAAATAAAGAATGAGTTCATTACATTACCTTAATTGGTGGTTTGTTTTCTTATACTAACGGAGCTCATGAGATTTTTCTGTTGAGTTTTGTGTTGTAAAGTTTTCAAGTTTTGGGTATAGATTTGATGAATTATGGAATAAGGAGTGGCAAGAGCCTAATCTTGGGGATTCCCAAGGCACCCCAAGGTAAAATTCAAGAACAACCAAAATCCTAAGCTTGGGGATGCCCCGGAAGGCATCCCCTCTTTCGTCTTCGTCCATCGGTAATTTTACTTGAGGCTATTTTTTTATTCACCACATGATATGTGTTTTGCTTGGAGCGTCTTGTATGATTTGAGTCTTTGATTTTTAGTTTACCACAATCATCTTTGCTGTACACACCTTTTTGGAGAGACACATATGAATCGGAATTTATTAGAATACTCTATGTGATCCACTTATATCTTTTGAGCTAGATAATTTTGCTCTAGTTCTTCACTTATATCTTTTAGAGCAAGGTGGTGGTTTTATTTAATAGAAATTATTGATCTCTCATGATTCACTTATATTATTTTGAGAGTCCTTTGGAACAGCATTGTGACACCCCCGATTCAATCGTACACTAATCATACACGCAAACGTGTATGATCAAGATCAGGGACTCACGGGAAGATATCACAACACAACTCTACAAATAAAATAAGTCATACAAGCATCATATTACAAGCCAGGGGCCTCGAGGGCTCCAATACAAGAGCTCGATCATACACGAGTCAGCGGAAGCACCAATATCTGAGTACAGACATAATTAAACAATGTTGCCATAAGATGGCTAGCACAAACTGGGATACATATCGAAAGAGGCGCAGGCCTCCTGCCTAGGATCCTCCTAAACTATTCTTGGTCATCGTCAGCGGCCTGCACGTAGTAGTAGGCACCTCCTGAGTAGTAGCAGTTGTCATCGATAGTGGCGTCTGGTTCCTGGACTCCATCGTCTGGTTGCAACAATCGGGTATAGAAAGGGGGAAAATGGGGAGAAAAGCAGACGTGAGTACACATCCAAACTACTCGCAAGCAAGGAGCTACACTACATATGTATGCATTGGTATCAAATGGAATGAGGGTATCATATGTGGACTGAACTGCAGAATGCCGGAATAAGAGGGGGATAGCTAGTCATATTGAAGTTTACGCTTCTGGCCACCTTCATCTTGCAGCATGTAGAAGAGAGCAGAAGGTAAGTCCACCAAGTAGCATCGTGTAGCATATTCCTACCGGCGATCCTCCCCTCGTCGCCCTATCAGAGAGCAATCACAGGGTTGTATCTGGCACTCGGAAGGGTGTGTTTTATTAAGTAACCTGTTCTAGTTGTCATAAGGTCAAGGTACAACTCCAAGTCGTCCTGTTACCGAAGATCACGGCTATTCGAATAGATTAACTTCCCTGCAGGGGTGCACCACATTTCCCAACACGCTCGATCCCCTTTGTCCGGACACACTTGTCGGGGTCATGCCCGACCTCGGAAGATCAACACGTCGCAGCCCTACCTAGGCACAATAGAGAGGTCAGCACGCCGGTCTAAATCCTATGGCGCAGGGGTCTGGGCCCATCGCCCATTGCATACCTGCACGTTGCGTACGAGGTCGGTGAGCAGACCTAGCAACCTCCACTACGAAGGAAGTTACGTTACACGGTCCAACCCGGCGCGCGCCGCTTAGTCGCTGATGTCACGAAGGCTTCGGCTGATACCATGACGTCGAGTTCCCATAACTGTTCCCGCGTAGTTGGTTAGTGCGTATAGGCCAGTGGCCAGACTCAGATCAAATACCAAGATCTCGTTAAGCTTGTTATTTTGAAATAACCATGGACGTCGACCAGGGCCAGTCCCACCTCTCTCCTAGGTGGTCTCAACTTGCCCTGTTGCTCCACCACAAAGATCCACACAGAGGGCCGTCGAGACAAAGGTCCTCTCAACCCCCAATTCGTGAATCACTCGCGGGTACTCTACGAGCTGACCCGACTTTAGTCACCACATGTATCACATATAAAGTATATAGAATATACCCATGATCACCTCCCGAGTGATCACAGCCCGGTAGTTATGCATGGCAGATGGATCAGAATTTAGGGCCACTGATGATAAACTAGCATCCTATACTAAGCATTAGGGTTGCAAGTAAAGTTAATAACAGTAGTAGCAAGGACAGGCTATGCATCAGGATAGGATTAACGGAAAGTAGTAACATGCTACACTACTCTAATGTAAGAAGTAGAGAGAATAGTAGGTGATATCTGGTGATCAAAAGGGGGGGCTTGCCTGGTTGCTCTGGCAAGAGAGAGGGGTCGTCAACACCATAGTCGTACTAGGTAGCAGCGGTGTCGGTCTCGGTGTCTAGCGAGAGAAGAGGGGGGAAGAAACAATAAATATTAAGCAAACAGGTGCATAGAGATGCATGACATGACAAGTATTGGTGTTAGGGGTGCCCTAACGCGGTATGAGGTGGTACGGGTGAAGGGGGAAACATCCGGGAAAATATCCCCTGTGTTTCGCGTTTTCGGACAGACGAACCGAAGGGGGAAACTTGCATGTTTACTATGCTAGGGATGCGTGGTGGACGAACGGGCTGTGTATCCGGATTCGTCTCGTCGTTTTGAACAACTTTCATGTAGAAAGTATTTTCATTCGAGCTACGGTTTATTTTATATTAATTTAAAATAATTAAATTATTTTTAGGATTTATTTAATTATTTTAATTCAACATTATCCAGAATAGTATTTGCTGACGTCAGCATGACGTCAGCAGTCAGCAGGGGAGTTGACTGGTCAAGTGACGTGTGGGTCCCGTTCGTCATTGACTGTTTAGTCTAATTAGGGTTTAATTAAACTAACTAGTTAATTAGATTAATTAAACATGATTAATTAACTTAATTAATTAGTTTTTCCATCCGAATTACGGTTTATTTTCTATGAATTTTCAAAGCTTTAAAGAATTTCTAGAATTTAATTATTTATTTAAATTAGAATTATCCAGAATAGAAAATGATGACGTCATCATGACGTAGGTGTGACGTCAGCAGGTCGAGCCCAGCTGACCAGGTCAAACCTGACCAGTGGGCCCCACTGGTTAGTCTCACATTAGTTAATTAGGGACTAACTTGTTACAGATTAAATAGGGGGTGGGCCCCATTAGTCAAAGACTGATTAGCTAATTAGTTAATTAACAGTTTAAATAAGCTTTTATTTATTTATAAAATCAGTTAAATTAGCGCGAGGCCCACATGTCAGCGACTGAGCCAGCCCAGTCAGCATAGTTGACTTGGTCAACTAGTCAAAAGGGGGCCCCGAGCCCACTGGTCAGTGACTGGGGGTTGCCTAGTCAGCGTTGACTGAAGTCAATAGGTCAGTCAGGCCTCCGGGGCCCACGGTTCAGTGACTCGGGGGTGGCCCCGGTCGGCCAGGTCAGCGGTGGTGCCGGAGCTAGCTCCGACGACCAAATCGGCAGCGGAGGGCGCGACCGTGCTCCGGGTTTCACCGTCCGACAGCCAAAACAGGTTCGGGAGGGCGCGTTCGAACGGGGAAAGCGCGCCGCATCGCATGGGAGCACCGGGAGGAGCTGAGGCCACCAGAGTTGGCGTCGGCGTTGAGCAGTGGCGGTGGCCGGAGTCGGGCGCGGTCGCAACTGTGGCTAGGGGCAAGGCAAAGGCAGCGGGCGGGCTCGTCGGGTTCCTGGTGGTGCCACGAGTACGGTGTGATGCTCGGACGTGAGCTGCGTAGGCAGCAGCCACGACAACAAAGCAAGGCGGCGGCGACAAGCGTCGGCAACGACGGAGCTAGCAGCAATAGCAAGCAATCAGTGAGAGAACGGAAGGGGAACGCGGTGCTTCTCACATCGATGACGGGGAGTTGCTCAGGGAGGCGCAGGGTGCAGTGGAGGTGCCGGAATCGTCGACGGCGATGGCGGTGGTCCGAGGAAGGAGAAGAAGATGGCGGCAGCGTGGCGGCTTCCCGGCTCATTTGTTCGGCGTAGTCGACGTAGTCGATGTCGGGGAGCCGTTCGGGCACCTCGGCGGGGCAATCGGGGCACGCTGGCCGCGGGATTGAGCGGCGGCGGCGGCAAGCCCTCGGGCAAGCTCGCAGCGGCAGCGATAGAGAGAGCGAGGGGGAAAACTGGGGGTAGCTAGGGTTTCTAGGGGGTCGAGGGTGGCCTTAACCCCGCGGGGCACAGCGGATGGTTGCCGCGTGGCCATCCGCGGCCTGGACGAGTGCCCGGCGGCCACCGAGATCGGATGAGTAGTAGGAGGAAGAAGGGAACCCCAGGTGGGCTGGGCCGCACCTGTAGCTAGTAGGCCTAAGTGCATAGTAGAACTTAGGCCCCTTTCTATTTTCTTATTTCCATTTTCTGTTTTTCTTTATTTGTTTACTACTCTTCATTTTAATTGAGTAACCAAATGAATTTAGTCTAATGTGAAACTTCACACAAAAATTCAGGGCAATATTGTTCAGCCACACACAGTCTGTAGAATATTTGGAAAAGGATAATTATTTTTAGAATTCAAAATGGCCGGGTTATGTGCTGTTGCACCACTTATTAATTTGTTAAGGGCATTTTAATAATTCAAATGAGGTTGGTTAATTCATCACAATTTCTTATTTAATATTTGCAACACAACAGACATTTTTGTTTTACTGTTTGAAGAAATAAAATTTTGTCTTGCAATTTAAATTCGAATTTGGGTTTGATTTGTAGCAAAGTGATGACTAACAAAAAAATTGTGATGACTTGGCAGTCATTAGCAGGATGTTACTGTAGATTGCTTATCGGGGTGTTACAAATCTCCTCCACTACAAGAAATCTCGTCCCGAGATTTAAGAGGTATAATAAGGGGGAAGGGATTTGGTTATGAAATTCTAACTGGTTTCTCGGTGTTGGATGCTCTTCTCGATGAGGTCGATCCATTACATTGACGTCTTCATTTGTCTGCTTCAGGTCACCATGATGAAGCCATCATCCTTTCTTCAGAAATTTCATCGTACTTACAAAAGGACACGGGGTAACTTCGGAAGAACGGGCCTCTTCAATGTTGACTATCTGGTAGATATCAGCGGGGAAGGTGGCGGAAAGTAACTCTCGAATTGAAACTTAAGAATATATCGAGATCAAAGTAAGAGGTACCATGAGAAGTGTCGAGCGAGTAGGCAATCGTTCAATGCCTGAAAACAGGGCGGAATAGGGGTTCAGAGTAGCGGGAATAAGTATTGTGCCTGATACAAGAATTTATTATCTATAGGACGGTGACTCGCGAATTACATATGGAGTCAAGCATGAGGAATAACTTTGGAAACAAGGGGTGTACAGGAGAGTCAGGTTTCGATCCTGGGACCTGTGGGTTATGGGCGCACCATGTGGGTTAAAAGTAGGAAGGGCGGTGACATCTTGCATGGTGACGATAACAAGGCATGTCAAAGGAAAATATGTCAGTTATGTCGGCAATAATCGTTGGTACTAAGGGTGAGGGACGAAGAGAACCATTTTCCTACTCGTTGAAATGAGGCGGACCTATACGCAGAGCTCTCGTCCATCGGTGGTTACCGGAATGTCATCAACAGTAGTAACAGGGTCCTACTGACAGAATTGTACATCGAGGTGTTTACATAAGCAGGAGAATATTACTGCTTAGATCATATAGATCACCAGAAAGGTTAAACAAACAATGGAAAGGAAAAGGTGATCTTCATATTAAACAGAACACTTGAAAGGAAAATGTGTTTAAACACATATTTCAAGGGTATAACCTTCCCAAGGACAAACAGAGCATGATATCCATGACGGGATATAACGTACAAAACCATTTAGGAAAGGGGAGAGAAATTGCATGACATTACCCATACAACGGTGTTTGGATAATTAATAAAGAGCATTAGGATTGTGCTTCAAATGCTCTTATTGATGATCGGAGTAGCACAGACATGCTTCGAGATAGCATTGACATGGTCTTCAAGCAAAGGTCAGTCTTTGGATACACGAAGGATTCATCGGGAACAACTGGTAGCATAAGTCTTACAATTTCCTCAT
The DNA here is from genome assembly GCF_003073215.2 of Triticum urartu. Lineage (NCBI taxonomy): Eukaryota > Viridiplantae > Streptophyta > Magnoliopsida > Poales > Poaceae > Triticum > Triticum urartu. The sequence continues at coordinate 363,901,767 of NC_053025.1, read as the reverse complement.
GGAAGAGTGTTTAACCTGGCTGAAAAGGAAAACTATAACAATAGAGCCTCCAGCCAGGTGTGCTAGGCATGACATCACCTTACCGGGGCATATAGGGACCAATGTTATAACTCTTGAAAATATGTTCCAACCATCATATCTGACCGACATTCAGATCTGATTGGTGTCAGGATACCTTAGACTCAGGATGCCTGAGAAGAAAGGTGCAACACAAATTGTCGAGGTGACATTGTAAGATTCTCGGGAATTGAACTATGGAAGCGAGTTCCAAAACAAGAGCTCATCAGTAAACCAATGAGAGGATGAGGAGGTGGCTGATGGAATCAGCGACAATTCATCGAGATTAACAAAATATGAATTTCCACAACTATGTGAACAAGGAGATAGCATTTGTCAGATCAAATGGTATAATGATGTATGCTTGAGGAAAAGATACGCAATTAAACATTGGTTGAAATGTGCGCCCAAAATATAGGCATAGGTAGCATGATCAGTGTTAGAATGGTGATTCGATAACCAATGGTCTAAGAATGAAATGGCGACCATTAACTTCAAAGTAATAGGGTGGCTAGAAGTTTCGCATTCGCACGTCATAGTTCAATTGTCAGTTTCGTGAGTAAGAAACAACATGGGGAGCAAGGAATGAACTGTGATGGCAAGAAGTATCACTAGTATCAAAAAAATTAAGAGGTGGTGAAATTCTCACGACATTCCTGACATAAAAGATGGTAATACTCCAATGTAGAGAAGAATAATTGCTGGATAGCAAGGGTCTCCAGGTATAACACAAAACACGAACAAGTTTGTGTTGGAGGGAAGGCAATAAGTGGTCGATGACAACACAAATCATCAAGGGCAAGGATGGTATTTCTCATCAAGAATTCAATAGCTATCTTGGAAGAGCTCAGAATGTTGATGATGAACATGACACATTTGTCGAGAGATTTCAAGATGTAAACGATCGGTGATGACATCGAGTCAAATGAATGGTGAAGCAAAAGGTTATTGGAACCAAGGGTATGACACAAACTCCTAACCAAATTTTTTGTTCGAGGCGAAATGACATGATGAGGAAGATCGACGTAAGCTTGGCTCATCATTGAAAGTTGTGCTCTGGGAATAAGGACCAGGTAGCACAGTTAAAATCGGCACGATAATGATATAGCCAAGCAGGCTAGGAATGACGTGATCGAGTTCAAACTCGTAGATAATGAAGGTTACCAAGAGTTGATTAATTAATCATGGTGCGGACTTGAGTCAGTTATTGGTGTCTATGAGTTTTTAATAACTCAGAGCCCGTGAAAAAATGAATCAGTGAGAATGTAGTACTTGAAAAAGAACTCATAAGAAGTTATGATGTTCTGTGATAATCTCGAGGTACCAGGGGGTAATACTCGACGACAGATCAAAGTAGAGGTTGGACCGGGGTATTGATCCACAGAAGACAAGTGCTTAAACTTGCGCGAGAAAGGGGATCAAAGAAGAACATATGGTCGGAATCACGATTGCAAAGGATCAATTCACAGATACCAAAGGATATTATATCAAGGGAATAGTTATTATTACAAGAAGCTTCCATGATAGGATATACATCGTGTCCATGGGCATGAACACAAAGTTCAAGGTCGACTCCCACTTCTCCAATGCATAACCTATCATTCACTTCTCATTTTCGATGGAGTTGTAGTGTTGAAATTTTATCTGGTAAATCACCAGGAGAATATGACTCATGAAAACTTTCGAGTTCACACATATTAAGGAAGGCATAGGTTCAACCCATCAGGGTATCGTGGAAACATATACCACAAGCTTCAATAGTAAATACCACCAGCTCAAAAACAGAGCATGGTTGAGAAAGCAGAGGATACAATTTACCAAAGGCTTTATATATCCGTGGAAAGGCTCACAAGGTTATTTGAATATGAAGGACACCCTTGAATAATAATCCAACAAGAGGCCCGGTGGTCTACAACGTAGCTGATGTGAGTATCGGTACTCTATCAAAAGAAGAAGGAATGCGAGTGCATCGGATTATAGAAACAAATGACTAACTCAAAGCTCACATGCAAAGGAATTATGAATTCCAAGACAAGGGATCAGAAGCAATGCTCTGATTAGGGATGGATAAGTTGAATAGCCTTAGGGGTACAATTGATGGCAACTTGATTGGTGGAGATCCAGCTCATGTTAAAATGATGTCTGAGCCGGAAGGATGAATTCTAGGATCTGATTGAGGATTGCAAGCATTCGCAACATATTGTATCAATGGAATCAAAATGATAATGACAAAGGATGACAATAAGATTACTAGACTTATGGTATTAACCATAATGCAAGAAAGCAAGAAATTAAAGAACAATGGGTTGTTGAGGATTTTCAGAAGAACAAATTATATTAAGAAGACTTTTGGGAAGTACATGAATCAACTGAGGATGAGCGGATACTCGATAGGTGCACAAAGTTATCCGTAGGGGTATTCAGGTGACAAGGAACTGCAAGGTAGGAAGCTCAAAGGATTCTCGGAACAACGGAGAGCAGTTTAGGGCATCTTGTCATAACGAGATTAATGGGATTGAATGTAAGAATGACAGGTGTATGCAGTTATCAATAGGGATATAACAGTGGTAGGTAATTTGCAAAGGCGGTGGGTACAGGTTTCTCGGGAGAACATCGTAGAGTAACCTCAGAATCTTCTGGTGCAGCAGACGATCATCGGTAATAAGGTGCTCTACGGGTGAAAGTGATCACGAGATCCTAATGTTAGATTTAGCAAAATTCATTTAACCCGAATAGAAAAGAGATTAGAGTCTCGGAGTAAAGATCGAGGAGTAAAATATCCTAATAACACCCAATGGCGACGTGGGCCCATGAGCCGCACAGCCATGTTAGTAAAACAATTTTCATCGACTAGACTCAACTTCGGCCAAGGAGTGTTGAAGGGGGATTTCTACAGGCAGCTGGCTCTAATACCAACTTGTGACGCCCCCGATTCAATCATACACTAATGATACACACAAACGTGTACGATCAAGATCAGGGACTCACGGGAAGATATCACAACACAACTCTACAAATAAAATAAGTCATACAAGCTTGATATTACATGTCAGGGGCCTCGAGGGCTCGAATACAAGAGCTCGATCATAGATGGGTCAGCGGAAGCATCAATATCTGAGTACAGACATAATTAAACAAGTTTCCATAAGATGGCTAGCACAAACTGGGATACATATCGAAAGACGCGTAGGCCTCCTACCTGGGATTCTCCTAAACTACTCCTGGTCGTCGTCAGTGGCCTGCATGTAGTAGTAGGCACCTCCCGAGTAGTAGCAGTCGTCATCCACAGTGGCGTCTGGCTCCTAGACTCCATCATCTGGTCGCAGCAATCGGGTATAGAAAGGGGGAAAGTGGGGAGAGAAGCAGCCGTGAGTACTCATCCAAACTACTCACAAGCAAGGAGCTACACTACATATGTATGCATTGGTATCAAATGGAATGAGGGTATCATATGTGGACTGAACTGCAGAATGCCGGAATAAGAGGGGGATAGCTAGTCCTATCGAAGTCTACGCTTCTGGCCACCTCCATCTTGCAGCATGTAGAAGAGACAGAAGGTAAGTCCACCAAGTAGCATCGTGTAGCATATTCCTACCCGGCGATCCTCCCCTCGTCGCCCTGTCAGAGAGCGATCACTGGGTTGTATCTGGCACTCGGAAGGGTGTGTTTTATTAAGTAACCTGTTCTAGTTGTCATAAGGTCAAGGTACAACTCCAAGTCGTCCTGTTACCGAAGATCACGACTATTCGAATAGATTAACTTCCCTGCAGGGGTGCACCACATTTCCCAACATGCTTGATCCCCTTTGTCCGGACACACTTGTCGGGGTCATGCCCGGCCTCGGAAGATCAACACATTGCAGCCCTACCTAGGCACAACAGAGAGGTCAGCACGCCGGTCTGAATCCTATGGCGCAGGGGTCAGGGCCCATCGCCTATTGCACACCTTCACGTTGCGTACGCGGCCGGTGAGCAGACCTAGCAACCTTCATTACAAAGGAAGTTACGTTACGTGGTCCAACCCGGCGCGCGCCGCTAAGTCGCTGACGTCACGAAGGCTTCGGCTGATACCACGACGTCGAGTGCGCATAACTATTCCCACGTAGTAGGTTAGTGCGTATAGGCCAGTGGCCAGACTCAGATCAAATACCAAGATCTTGTTAAGCGTGTTATTTTGAAATAACCGTGGACGTCGACCAGGGCCAGGCCCACCTCTCTCCTAGGTGGTCTCAACTTGCCTTGTTGCACCACCACAAAGATCCACACAGAGGGCCGTCGGGACAAAGGTCATTTCAACCCCCAATCCGTGAATCACTCATGGGTACTCTACGAGCCGATCCGACTTTAGTCACCACATGTATCATGTATAAAGTATATATAATATACCCGTGATCACCTCCCAAGTGATCACAGCCTGATAGTATAGCATGGCAGACGGACAAGAATGTAGGGCCACTGATGATAAACTAGCATCCTATACTAAGCATTAGGGTTGCAAGTGAAGGTAACAACAGTAGTATCAAGGACAGGCTATGCATCAGGATAGGATTAATGGAAAGCAGTAACATGCTACACTACTGTAATGCAAGAAGTAGAGAGAAGAGTAGGCGATATCTGGTGATCAAAAGGGGGGCTTGCCTGGTTGCTCTAGCAAGAGAGAGGGGTCGTCAACACTGTAGTTGTACTGGGTAGCAGCGGTGTCGGTCTCGGTGTCTAGCGAGAGAAGAGGGGGGAAGAAACAACAAATATTAAGCAAACAGATGCATAGAGATGCATGACATGACAAGTATTGGTGTTAGGGGTGCCCTAACACGGTATGAGGTGGTACCGGTGAAGGGGGGAAACATCCGCGAAATTATCCTTGGTGTTTCGCGTTTTCGGACAGATGAATCGGAGGGGGAAATTTGTGTGTTTGCTATGCTAGGGATGCATGGTGGATGAACGAGCTGCGTATCCGGATTCGTCTCATTATTCTGAGAAACTTTCATGTACAAAGTTTTTCCATCCGAGTTATGGTTTATTTTATATGAATTTTCAAAGCTTTAAAGAATTTCTAGAATTTAATTATTTATTTAAATTTGAATTATCCAGAATAGAAAATGATTACGTCATCAGGACATAGGTGTGACGTCAGCAGGTCGAGCCAGCTGACCAGGTCAAACCTAACCAGTGGGCCCCACTAGTCAGTCTCACATTAGTTAATTAGGGACTAACTAACTTGTTACAGATTAAATGGGGGGGTGGGTCCCATTAGTCAAAGACTGATTAGCTAATTAGTTAATTAACAGTTTAAATAACCTTTTATTTATTTATTTATAAAATCGGTTAAATTAGCGCAGGGCCCACATGTCAGTGACTAAGCCAGCTCGGTCAGCACAGTTGACTTGGTCAACTGGTTAAAAGGGGGCCCCGAGCCCACTGGTCAGTGACTAGGGGTTGCCTAGTCAACGTTGACCGAAGTCAACAGGTCAGCTGGGCCTCCGGCGCCCATGGGTCAGTGACTCGGGGGTGGCCCCGGTCGGCCAGGTCAGCGGTGGCGCTAGAGCTAGCTCCGGCTACCAAATCCGCAGCGGAGGGCGTGGCCGTGCGCCGGGTTTCACCGTCCGACAGCCAAAACAGGTGCGGGCGGGCGCGTTCGAACGGAGAGCGTGCCGCATCGCGTGGGAGCACTGCGAGGAGTTGAGGCCACCGGAGTTGGCGCCGGCGTTGAGAAGTGGCGGTGGCCGGAGTCGAGCACGGCCGCAACAGCAGCTAGGGGGCAAGGCAAAGGCAGCGGGCGGGCTCGTCGGGTTCCTGGTGGTGCCACGAGTTTGGTGTGATGCTCTGACGTGAGCTGCGCAGGCAGCAGCCACGACGGCAAAGCAAGGCGGCGACGACAAGTGTCGGCAACGACGGAGCTAGCAGCAACAGCAAGCAATCGAGGGAGAGAACGGAGGGGGAACGTAGTGCTTCTCACATCGTTGACGGGGAGTTGCTCAGGGAGGCGCGTGGTGCAGTGGAGGTGCCGGAATCGTCGACGGCGATGGCGGTGGTCCGAGGAAGGAGAAGAAGATCGCAGCTATGACGCCCCCGATTCAATCATACACTAATCATACACGCAAACGTGTACGATCAAGATCAGGGACTCACGGGAAGATATGACAACACAACTCTTCAAATAAAATAAGTCATACAAGCATCATATTACAAGCCACGGGCCTCGAGGGCTCGAATACAAGAGCTCGATCATAGACGAGTCAGCAGAAGCAAGAATATCTGAGTACAGACATACGTTAAACAAGTTTGCCTTAAGAAGGCCAGCACAAACTGGGATACAGATTGAAAGAGGCGCGGGCCTCCTGCCTGGGATCCTCCTGAACTACTCCTGGTCGTCGTCAGCGGCCTACACATAGTAGTAGGCACCTCCAATGTAGTAGGTGTCATCATCGACGGTGGTGTCTGGCTCCTGGACTCCATCGTCTGGTCGCAGCAATCGGTTATTGGAAGGGGAAAAGGGGGAACAAAGCAACCGCGAGTACTCATCCAAAGTACTCGCAAGCAAGGAGCTACACTACATATGTATGCATTGGTATCAAATGGAAAAGGGGTATCATATGTGGATTGAACTGCAGAATGACGAAATAAGAGGGGGATAGCTAGTCCTATCAAAGACTACGCTTCTGGCCACCTCCATCTTGCAGCATGTAGAAGAGAGCAGAAGGTAAGTTCACCAAGTAGCATCGCATAGCATAATCCTAACCGATGATCCTCCCCTCGTCGCCCTGTGAGGGACCGAACACTGGTTGTATCTAGCACTTAGAAGGGTGAGTTTTATTGAGTATCCGGTTCTAGTTGTCATAAGGTCAAGGTACAACTCCAAGTCGTCCTGTTACCGAAGATCACAGATATTCGAATAGATTAACTTACCTGCAGGGGTGCACCACATTTCCCAACACGCTCGATCCCCTTTGTCCGGCCACACTTTTATGGGTCATGCTCGGCCTCGGAAGATCAACACGTCGCAGCCCTGCCTAGGCACAACAGAGAGGTCAGCACGCCGGTCTAAATCCTATGGTGCAGGGGTCTGGGCCCATCGCCCATTGCACACCTGCATGTTGTGTATGTGGCCGGAAGCAGACCTAGCCCCCTTAATACAAGCGCGAGCTTACGGTCCAATCCGGCTCGCGCCGCTCAGTCTCTGACGTCACAAAGGCTTCGGCTGATACCATGACGTCGAGTGCCCATAATTGTCCCCGCGTAGATGGTTAGTGCGTATAGGCCAGTGGCCAGACTCAGATCAAATACCAAGATCTCGTTAAACGTGTTATCTTGAAATAACTGCGAACGCCGACCAGGGCCAGGCCCACCTCTCTCCTAGGTGGTCTCAACCTGCCATGTCGCTCCGCCACAAAGTAAAAGTCGGGGGCCGTCAGGAACGCAGGCCCACCGCTACCGGGATGGAGCCACCTGTCCTTCCAGCCCCCTCATCAGAATCACCTGCGGGTACTCAACGAGCTGACCTGACTTCAGTCACCACCTGTGTCATGTATATAAAGTATATAGTATATACCTGTGATCACCTCCCTAAGTGATCACGACCCAGTAGTATAGCATGGCAGACGGACAAGAGTGTAGGGCCACTGATGGAACACTAGCATCCTATACTAAACATTAGGATAGCAGGTAAAGGTATCAACAACTGTAGCAACAATGACATGCTATGCATCAGGATATGATTAACGAAATCAGTAACATGCTACACTACTCTAATGCAAGCAGGATAGATAAGAATAGGCGATATCTGGTGATCAAGGGGGGGGCTTGCCTAGTTGCTCTGGCAAGAGAGAGGGGTCGTCAACACCGTAGTCGTACTGGGTAGCAGCGGCGTTGGTCTCGGTGTCTAGAGAGAGAAGAGGGGGAAGAAACAATAAATATTAAGCAAACAGATGCATAGCGATGCATGACATGACAAGTATCGGTGCTAGGGGTGCCCTAACGCGGTATGAGGTGGTATCGGTGAAGGGGGGAAACATCCGGAAAAATAAGCCCAGTGTTTCCCGTTTTTGGACAGACAATCCGGAGGGGGAAAGTTGCATGTTCACTATGCTAGGGATGCGTGGCGGATGAGCGGGCTGTGTATCCAGATTCGTCTCGTCGTTCTGAGCAACTTTCATGTATAAAGTATTTTCATCCGAACTACGGTTTATTTTATATTAATTTTAAAAGAATTAAATCATTTTTAGGATTCATTTAATTATTTTAATTCAACATTATCCAGAATAGTGTTTGCTGACGTCAGCAGTCAACACGGGAGTTGACTGGTCAACTGACGTGTGGGCCCCGTTCGTCATTGACTGTTTAGTCTAATTAGGGTTTAATTAAACTAACTACTTAATTAGATTAAGTAAACATGATTAATTAACTTAATTAATTAATTAATTTAATTAATATTTATTTATTTACTTATATATATATTTGTTTTTTTCATTCTCAGGGGGTGGGCCTCGTTTGTCATTGGCCCAGAGGCCTTAGCGGGCGCCCGGGGTTACGAGCGTGGGCGCACCCGAGCGGATAGGAGGGCGACGGGCAGCAGCCCGCCTCGCAGGTCGCCAGGGGGGCGCCCGCCATGGACGTGGCGAGGTTGGCTGCCTGATGCGGACAGCGGCAAGGCCACGACGAGGCGGGCAGCAGAGCTGCGGCGGTGTGGAAGGAGCGTCGCGGTGCGGGGCGGCGGCAGGCGGCGCGTGTGGGCAGGGGGTAGAGGGGGGCGGCCCATGGCGACACGGGCGGCGACAGAGGCCAGCCGGAGCCGCACAGGGGCCAGGGCGGGCGCATGGGCCGGCGCGACACATGCGGGGGCAGCATAGGACGGCGGGGGTGGGTGAGGCCACGGTCGGGCGCGAGGCGGGCGAGGCGCTAACGCACCGGGACGGAGTTGGGGCGCGCCCAGGCGAGCAGTGGTGAGCGCGCGGAGCGGGCGCGGGGAATAGGGGATGTGGGGCGCGGCCGCGAGCGACAGGGGATGCGGGGCGGCCGGAGGCTCGTGGGTGCAGCGAGCAACGGCGAGGAGCGGGCAGCGAGCGAGGAACGCAGCGGCAGGCGGAGGGGCGGCAATAAGCAGCAAGTAGGTGCAGCAGCAGTTAGCAACAAGGGAAAGCAGGAGCGGCTATGGGCGCAAGCGCGCACAGGGGCGGCGACTGCGAGAGACAGGGGAAGGAGGGGATGGGCGCGGGTCCTCACGGCGGGGTGCAGGGATCGGGGCAATGGGGCACGTGGAGGAGGTCGGAGATGACCAAGCAATGGGGAGGCACACTGGTGATGGCGTCCGCGAGGTGGCCTCTGGCGACGTCCAGCGGTGGGGTGGCATCGGACGAGCTGGCCGCGACGGCGCGTCTACGGGGTCGGAGTCGCCCGATCCCGATCCAGTCGGGGGGAAAAGTGGGAGGAGTGGGTGTCGGTGGTGGTTATGGTTGCGGGGGGGGGGGGGGGGGGGGGGGGGGGATAAGGAGATGAGTGGGGTTGGCCGGTTGGGCCTTTGCCCAGTTGGGCTGGTGGCCTGCTGGGCCGAAGCCCAGTGGGAGGGGGGTTTCTCTTCTTTTCTTTTTTTGAAGTTTTTGCTTATTTATTATTTTTTCTATTTTATTTACTATATATTTTTGTTTTATAAAATATATAAGTAGTACCTAAATTAGTGTTTCAAAATACCCCAATGCCACAAAAAGTTTGGTGACAAAATGTCGGTGGGAACGACACCTATGGGATCACAAGAATCCCTAGTACGGTTGCCGGGCGCGGGGTCGTGAGAAGAGCGGATCAAACAGATAGCACACGGTTCGTTTATCCAGGTTCGGGCCGCGGGGATGCGTAAAATCCTACTCCTGCTTTGGTGGATTGTATATCTGTGTTCTTGAGCTAGCTATGGGGCGTGAGGAGCCCCAAAAAGCCGAATCCTTCTCCTGGTCGCCTCGGGCCTGCTTTTATAGGGAAGGGGTTGCCACAGTGGCACAGGAGGTGGAAAAAGGGTACAGTGATGTGAGGTTATCCCTCGCATTACATGACAAGGCGCATTTAATGCGTCTTGCCCAAGTGTCCTTGCTTTATCGGGGACGGGGGAGAGACCCGTCTCGTCCGTCGCCGCTCCCTCTCGTGTCGACACGCGCCCTGGCTAGCGGCGCCCTCGCTGCCATGTAGGTAGGCAGGCAGCTGAGGTGGCGCAGTGGTGGGTCTCCACGAAGATCTGCATGCCGCCACGCAGGTGCCTGCCCAGCTGGTTGGGTCGGCAGCTGCATGCAAACGGCGGTAGAGGTTAGACTGGCGTGGGCCTGATGGTGGCCCTACGGGTGTTCTTGGCAAGGGCCTTGCCGGGGCCCCGGGAAGGCTCTTGCTGTGGCGCCTATTGTCTTCCCCGGCAAGGCTCTTGCCGGGGGCCTTGTGGTCCTCCTTGGCTGGGATCCCGCCAGGGATCATCATCTTCTAAAGGGTGTATCTAATCTTGAATGTCTTCACAAAGAGCTGCAAGCCACCCCAGGGATGTCTCCCGAATCCTTGCCCCACGGGGGCAATGGACTCAAGAGTGACTCACTCCGTAGGTGTGGGGCGAGCTGCCACGGCAAGGGTCTTGCCGGGTTTGCTAAAACCGCCTCCCGGCAAGGATCTTGCCGGGGGGTCCGCTTCGTCCCCTTTGCTCTTGGTGGTCTTGATCTTGGCGTCGTTCTGCTTCTTCTGAGCTTTGGCCTTACCTTGGCTCACCTCCCTTGCCTTGCTCAATGTGGTGGTGCCCGTGGCTCAGACTGTCCGTGCACAGTTATAGGGGTACAAAAAGTGTACCCCTCTTTTTGTACACCGACAGGAGCCCCCGGGCCTAGGCCACACGTAAGCGCAATCGCGTCGTTGGGCTAGGCCCAAAAATGGTGCGCGGGCAGGCGGGGCGGTTTTTACCACCGTAAGTCTCTTCGTGCGCTGCGCTTCCCATGCTTCCCGCGCGTGGTGCGGTGTGGGGAGGCGTGTGTGACGTGGGCGGCATGCGTGGGGCTGAGCTATGCATGCATGCATCTCGTTGTTGTAAAGGGGGCAGTTCGCGCCTTCCCCGTAAACGGAGGGAGGCGTGGAAGCACGGCCCATTTACTAAACGGGGCCAAGGCGTGGTCTTCAAGGCGTCCACTCCCCACGATCACGGGGTGGGGAGAGGTCGTCTCACCCATCGCCTCAGTCCTGCACGCCTGCCACGTGGCTCTCATGCGCTTGGGGTGGTGAACGGTGGAGGCGGGAAACCGGGCCGCCGAAGGCTGGGGCGGCAGGTCGGTCCCAGGGAAGGTCCCAATTCCCTGCGCCTTCCACGTCTTGATTGACTGAGCGGGGCGGCCGAGCCCCCACCCCGTTCCTTTATAAAGAGCGGGAGGGGGGATGGCGTCCCGCATTCCTTCATCTCCTCCTTCCTTCACCTTCTGCTCCCCCCTTCCATCCGTCATGGAGAGAGGGAATCCTGGTCCTTCAACGGTGGCGGCGAGGGTCGCCGCTCGACAACGCGTCCCTCCTTCTCCTGCACCCGCGGTGGCAGAGCCAGCCGCGAGGGGAAGGGGGAGGGGGCGAGGCCGTGGGCGAGGCTGAGGCGCTCGGGGAAGAGGAGGACGGGGCGGCGCGCCGGCCTCGCCTCCGCTCGCAGTTCCTCCCCCCATGGAGGGCCACGTTGGGGATGACCCTTGAGAGTTCTTCGTCGGGCTACACCAGCCGCCTCGCCGTCGCCTTTGTCTCCCGACTCCATTCGCGCGGGAGATGGAGCTGGATCCGCCGGAGTCGTTGTGGCTGCACATGAGGAGCTGCGCGATCAGTGGCACGCGGGCCCGCGTCGATTTCCTCGCCCCTCACGTGATGTAACTCCGTCGGGGATGGAAGACGTTTGCCCATATCCACCTCTTGACGGAGGGGCTCATTCTCCATTTTAAGCTGATGGAGGGTGGCCTTCTCTCCGTCAAGGTCTTCGGGTGCTTCGGGACCCATGCTAGGTGCTGCGTGGAGAGCTCTTCTGATAGTGTAGACTCCTCCTCGGGCGGAAGTGACGAGGAGGACAGCGGCAGCGAAGACGAGGGTAGTAGGCGGCAGGATGACGGGTCTGATTAGGTGTCGGGTGCCGCTCCGTGCGGCACCGGCGACCCCATTATCCGCGTCGCCGGCTCCCTGAACTTCCCAGGGTCGTCTCCTTGGGCGGCTGGCGTTGGGAGGCTGCGGAAGAGGAAGAGGGCGGACGGCAAGGCCGTCAAGTCGGAGTACGTGGGCACCGACGCCTTCGACGCGTGCTGACGTCCTGCCGCCTCGTCTTCGAGCTCTGCTTCCGGCGCCGCCATCACCATCCAGCCTTCGGACGGCCACCGAGATGTTCTCTTGGTGTCTTCTGCCACCCGTAGCTCGCCTAGGCGCCCCTTTTGCCCTTTTCGCCTCCTTGACCTGCCTCCCGAGGAGAGGGACAAGAAAGGGATTACGGGCACCTTATCTCTTTTTAGTTTGTAAGCCTTCGTGCCTTAGCTGAATTTAAAACTGTACCTGAGTGGAATGTTTTTAATGAAAAAGGGATGCTTGCCGGGCCATTTGTTTGTGGGTAGAACCCACGACAAGGAGTAAATCCTTGATATCCTTAAGATAAACATTTCCTTGCCTGGCAATAGGCCTTGCCGTCTCCCCACTTCGCTCGACCTTCCTCACGCCTTTGGCGGAAGCAGGGATGAGGCGGGTTCTGGCTCCTTGTTTCATCCTTTCGCTGCCGCGACTACGACCAAACTTGGCCCCAAGAACGAGCCCTAGGGCCTAGAGTTATGGGAGCACGGTAGCTTAGGGGAAAACGTGGTTTCACATACCTCAGTCCATAATGGAATGCATGATAAGGGATGAAGAACTTATCTGAAGATGCAGCCCCCGGCAACTCTGGTTCACCGTGGGTGAATCTTTGCTCTTGTAGCCCCCGGCAACTCTGGTTCACCGTGGGTGAATCTTTGCTCTTGTAGCCCCCGGCAATACTGGCTTGCCGGGGGCTAGATGCTGTTCCATCCCTCTTCTCTTTTTCGTCCTCAAGTGATCCGGCAAGGATACCTGTGAGTCCTGCGAACCAAAGAAGACGAAAGAACGGCAAAGAGACACACACTCGACCTCTAAGCTAGGGGTTAGTCGCGGCTAAGCACTATCAACCCTAACCAAGGACGAGACTCGACCTAGCATGCATGCTATAACTTAGGGCGCCGGCGCTTCATTTATTTATGCTTAGGGTCTGTGCCTGGCTTTGTACAAAGGGTTACATGCATCATCGGCAATGCTTGTACAAAGTGGCTTGCCGGGGGGCCCGGCAAGCCGCGCCTCACGGGTAAAACTTGCGAAGATTCTCAATGTTCCAGAAGTTACTCACCGGAATGGCATTTTCGGTCTCCAGGCGGACTGCGCCGGGCCTGGTGACTCGTATTACCCGATAAGGGCCTTCCCACTTTGGCGTCAACTTGTTGGAATTCTTGGCCGATTGAACGCACCGAAGAACAAGGTCGCCTTCCTCAAGGCTTCGGGCATGAACCTTGCGGCTATGGTAGCGGCGCAAGGCTTGCTGATAGCGTGCTGCTCTCACAGCCGCCCGAAGATGATCTTCCTCAAGGAGCATTGCGTCATCTTGCCGCAGTTGCTCTTGCTCAAGCTCATCATAAGCGAGCACTTGAGGTGACCCGTATATGAGTTCAGTGGGGAGAACTTCTTCTGCCCCGTATACCAGGGCAAAGGGTGTCTGGCCGGTGGCTCGATTTGGCGTCGTCCTGATCGACCAAAGAACCGTCGGCAGCTCATCAATCCAGCGCCTTCCACTCTTGTGCAGCCTGTCAACGGTCTTGGTCCTTAAGCCTCGCAGTACTTCAGCATCTGCCCTCTTAGCTTGACCATTGCTTCGTGGGTGAGCAACGGAAGCGAAACAGACTTTGCTGCCGAGGTCTTGGATATATTGCATGAAGGTGCGGCTTGTGAACTGTGTGCCGTTGTCGGTGATGACCCTGTTGGGTACACCAAAACGGCACACTAGTCCCTTGAAGAACTTGACGGCTGACTGAGCTGTGACCTTCCTCACTAAGGGAGTCCTGGATTAGGGGGTGTTCGGATAGCCGAACTATACCTTCAGCCGGACTCCTGGACTATGAAGATACAAGATTGAAGACTCCGTCCCATGTCCGGAAGGGACTTTCCTTGGCGTGGAAGGCAAGCTTGGCGATGCGGATGTTCAGATCTCCTACCATTGTAACCGACTCTATGTAACCCTAACCCTCTCTGGTGTCTATATAAACCGGAGGGTTTTAGTCCGTAGGACAACATACACATCAACAATCATACCATAGGCTAGCTTCTAGGGTTTAGCCTCTCTAATCTCGTGGTAGATCTACTCTTGTACTACCCATATCATCAATATTAATCAAGTAGAACGTAGGGTTTTACCTCCATCAAGAGGGCCTGAACCTGGGTAAAACCTCGTGTCCCTTGCCTCCTATTATCATCCGGCCTAGACGCACAGTTCGGGACCCCCTACCCGAGATCCGCCAGTTTTGACACCGACATTGGTGCTTTCAGTGAGAGTTCCTCTGTCCCGTCTCCGTCAGGCCCGATGGCTCCTACGATCATCAATAGCGATGCAGTCCGGGGTGAGACCTTCCTCCCCGGACAAATCTTCGTCTTTGGCGGCTTCGCGCTGCGGGCCAATTCGCTTGGCCATCTAGAGCAGATCGAGAGCTATGCCCCTGGCCGTCAGGTCAGATTCGAAAGTTTAAACTACACGACTGACATCCGCAGAGACTTGATCTTCGACGGATTCGAACCAGTGCCGAGCGTGCCGCACTGTCACGGCGAGCACGATCTAGCTCTGCCGCCAAATAGTGCCCTGGAGGCCGCACCCGCATCGGCTTCGACCCTTAGTCCGGAGCCAACCGCGCCGATCGAGGATGGGCGGTTGGACGCCACCTCGGGGGCTGTAATCCCAACGGCGGTTGAGCCGAACACCAGCCCCGTACTCTGCAAGACTCGTGACTCCATGCAGCCGGATTCTTCTCCGGACTCCGAACCCTCCGCGCCCCTGCCGATCGAATCCGATTGGTCGCCGATCATGGAGTTCACAGCCGTGGACGTCTTTTAGCACTCGCCTTTCGGTGATATCCTAAAGTCACTGAAGTCTCTCTCTTTATCGGGAGAGCCCTGGCCGGACTACGGTCAGCAAGGTTGGGGTACGGACGATGAAGAAATTCAAAACCCACCCACCACCCACTTCGTAGCCACTATCGACGACTTAACCGACATGCTCGACTTCGACTCCGACGACATTGACGGTATGGACGCCGATGAAGAACCAGCGCCCATTGAGCCCTGGAATGCCACCTCGTCATACGACGTATACATGGTGGACGCACCAAAAGATGATGACGAAGAGTGGAAGGACGCACCAAAGGATTGTTCCCTCGAAAAGCAGTCAAAGCAGCAACGCAAGCACCGCCCCAAATCCTGCCTCGACAGAAATAGCGATCACACAGACCCAGCGCTGGAGCAGGGCGAACCGCTGCCGGACAACGGCAATCCGGATAATCAAACCGAACAAACAAATCCTATCAAGGATAATGGTCCGGACGACATAACGCCGGACAGGCACCCGGAGCAACAAAACGCTCGTGAAAGGCTTGTTGCCACCACGAGGAGCCTTAAAAAGCAGAAGCGAAGGCTCAAGGCCGTGCAAGACACACTCCAATTCAGATGGAGCAAAATACTCAACACTGCAGCAAGGTATGGTGACAATCGCCCCTCCAAGAGCTACCCAAAGCGGAAGCTGCTACCCGAATTCGATGAGGAGGCCGTAGACCCCCCACAACCAAATATCAAAGCAGCCACCTGGTCGGATAGACGACCCCTCTACCAACATAGAGCGGTATACAACGCCGCTCACAATACAACACGCGACCCAGGCGAGGGTTCACACCCAAAGGACGGCGCAACAAGATCCATCTATGGACCACGCAAGCGCCCCCCAGCATACAATGCAACACAACAAATATCCAAACAACGCGGTACACCCAGCTACAGGGGTGCCGCACACCCTCTATGTTTCACCGACGAGGTGCTGGACCATGAATTTCCAGAGGGATTCAAACCCGTAAACATAGAGGCATACGATGGAACAATAGACCCCGGGGTTTGGATTGAGGACTATATCCTTCATATCCATATGGCTCGAGGAGATGATCTCCACGCCATCAAATACTTACCACTCAAGCTCAAAGGGCCAGCTCGTCACTGGCTCAAAGGCCTCCCCGAAAGCTCCATTGGAAGTTGGGAAGAGCTCGAAGACGCCTTTCGGGCAAATTTTCAAGGGACTTATGTCCCACCTCTGGATGCGGATGATCTGAGTCATATAACTCAGCAGCCCGGAGAGTCAGCCCGAAAGCTTTGCAATAGGTTTCTTACTAAAAAGAACCAGATTGTCGACTGTCCGAACGCCGAAGCCTTAGCGGCTTTCAAGCATAGCGTCCGTGACGAATGGCTCACCAGACACCTCGGCCAAAATAAGCCGAGAACAATGGCCGCATTAACAAACCTCATGACCCGCTTTTGCGCGGGTGAGGACAGCTGGCTAGCCAGATACATCACTAGTAATCCCAACACATCTGAAGTTAGAGATGGAAACGGGAAATCATGGCGCAACAGCAATAACAAATGCCGGAATAAAGAAGACAACGCTAAGGGCACGGCAGTAAACGCCGGATTCAAAGTCTCTCGGCCAGGCCAAAAGCCGCCCCCTAAAGGGACCAGGGATGAACTGTCCAGCCTCAACAAAATTCTGGACCAAGTATGTCAGATCCATAGTACCCCTAGCAAACCTTCCAATCATACCCACAGAGAATGTTGGGTCTTCAAGCAGTCTGGCAAGCTTAACGCCGTACACAAGGGGGAGGATACACCAAGTGAAGGCGAGGACGAACCTCCCAAGCGAGACACGGGGGAACAAAATAAATTTCCACCCGAAGTCAAAACAGTAAACGTGTTACACGTGATCAAGGGAAAAAGCAATGCGACACTCCTAGAAAAATACACTGAAGCGCCTATCACCGCGAAGTCCTGCCACTGGTCATCTCAACCGATCATTTCGACCATCGCGATTACTCAGCAAGTATCCGACACGCAGGATGTGCCGCCCTGGTGTTAAACCCAGTAATTGGCAGATATCACTTCACACGAGTATTGATGGACGGCGGCAGCAGCCTAAACCTAATATATCAGGATACAATCCATGGGATGGGGTTAGACCCAACACAAATTCGCCATAGCAACACTACCTTTAAAGGAGTAACGCCAGGCCTAGGGGCTCGTTGCACGGGCTCCCTCCTATTATAAGTCATATTCGGCTCCCCCGATAACTTCTGTCACGAGCATTTAACTTTCCACATCACTCCGTTCCAAAGTGGCTATCAAGCACTGCTCGGACGCGAAGCTTTCGCTCGCTTTAATGCAATACCACACTACGCCTCCCTTACACTCAAGATGCCCGGTCCATGAGGCATCATTTCAGTGCACAGAAGTATCAAGCGATCTCTGCGCACCAAAGAGAGTGAGGCTGCCTTGGCAGCCGCACACTAAAGGTGCCCGGACCAACGAAAGCATCCAATAGGTCGTCAAGACCTCAGACACAACTAATCGAGTCCGGCGCCACTACTTATAACGCATAAACGGTCACACCCCTATTTTTCAATACAAGGGGCTCCACGCACACATACAAGTGGCAATTTCTCCTCCTCTTGAATTACGTATGGTTTCTTTAGAAAAACTATCTTTTTGCACGATCACCTTTTCACCCAAATTCCTCTCTTTTACAGACGATCATCATGCTACACCCGTCCACGATACAGCACAACGGAGACACAGGCACAGACGTGCAGCAGGGACCCGCCCCAAGGATTCTTTTTAGATTAAGACCCTGCGTAAACCTGTTTTACTGTCTCTTGTTGATACATATCCACCGTTGAGAAGGATGCTGACGTCTTGGCATGTGGCCACGCCAGAACAATGCACGTACCTGGACACAAGGGGCTTCTTTCAAAGGCCATTTTTAGGCCCGGTTTATACCACAAAGACCGAATACCATAGGGAGTGTGCGGCGGCGCGAGTTTGTCCCTATGTGCATCAGCTCCGAATCATTGTCTTTGGTCAAATGTTGGGTTTGTCCGGCTCCTGTGATTTGGTGCCTTACGTTCCGCTTTACCAGCTAAGGTAGCACCAGGAGAACTACTGCGATTGTGCCCTGGTTCATCCGGACGAGCACCTCAGTAGAGAAAGCCGAAAACTGACTGTCATGATATAGCATGAGACTAGTCAACCACTCGACGACCTATGGGAATGTTAGAATTCCCCCACCTTAACGAAGGGACATTTCCCGGCCAGGCATGTACGCACACCGGGATCAGGAGAGTGCGGAGCCACCAAGGGCTATCTAGTAGCCCCACTGTCAAACTCCTATGGCTAAGTGAAAGTGTTAAAGCATTATAGTCTGGTTGCCTCGCTCGCTCCGCTATCACCTCCTAAATAGGACCAAGACGTTGGTTTAAGTGTGAACGCGTGTTTCTGCGAACACCTCCGCATTATATGCGTGGGGTTGAAGCCGACGACCGCAATCTTTCAGGTTATACACATGTATACATAAATGGCCACCCAGGAGGCATCACAATACTTTCAGGCAAAAGTATAAAAGTAGCCTTATGAAAATTTATAAAAGCATTTCGCTTACAATGAGATTACATGTCACTCAAACATAATATTTTTTCAGCACTGGGTCTCTATCAAACGAGCACCCTCAAGAACTTCCTCAAAGTAGTGCTCAGCAGCCTTTCGACCTATGGCCGAATCCTGCGCTGCAACAGTGGTAGCGTCCATCTTTGCCAAGTATGCTTTAGCACGGGCAAAGGCCATTCGTGCACCTTCTATGCACGCCGACCTCTTCATCGCGTTTATGCGCGGCACCACGTCAAGGAACTGCTGCACCAAGCTGAAATAGCTGCTCGGTTTTGACCTTTCTGGCCATTGCTGATCCACAACAGACCTCATGTAGAGTCCGGACAACCTATTTAGTTCGGCCCATTCGGCTAATTGGTCCGTCAATGAAAGTGGACGCTCGGGAGAAAGGAATTGTTTCCAAAACAGCTGGTCTACTTCACGGTCCATCTGACTCTGGAAGTACTTGGCCGCATCGGTAGCGCTCGCCGCCAAATCCATATACACATCTTCCCAACTCCACAGCCGATCCAGAGGGGCATACTGTGGATCTCCGAACTTCCTTTGCAGCATAAAGGATTTCCCGGCTACAATATCCCCGGCTTCCCGCAGCTCCACATTCTTTGCCCTCATTGCAGAGCGTAGGTCTTTTCCCGTTGCAGCAGCCTTCTCAAGGTCCGATACCTTCGCCTGGTTATCCTTTTCAAGAACCCGACAACGGTCGGTGGCGGCTTTTAATTCTATGGCCATCTTGGCCATCTTATCTCGGCTCTCGCCATGCGCGGCCTTCTCGGCTTGCAACTCTTCGGCCGCCTTCAAAGCAGCCGCATTACCCAACCTCGCTTGTTCCTTGGCTCGGGCAAGTTCTGCCCGCAAGGCTTCAACAGTGCCAGCTCCATCTGCAGTCACAACACATTAAAGATACTGGCATCATGCTACTCTTCCTATGTGGCGTTTACCAGATAATGACACTTACCTTGGGCCTCGTCAAGCCTTTTGTTAACAAGCTCGATGTCGGCGTCTGCCACATCCAACTGCCGTTCTAAATGGGCAAACTCGTGAGCCCGGCTAGCCACCGGAGCTTCCATCACCTGCACATAAAGGCAGTATGGTTATTACCTGGGAATATGATCCTCTGTTCATCGTTGTTTCCGACGACGACCAGAGTCTCAGGGGCTACTATCTACACAAGGCACACCTAGTATGTGCAGGACTATCATACATTATTTTACGTACCTCAAAGCCTGTCAGTAGACTCATAAAAGCTTTATGCAATCCGCTTTCGGCGGACAAGATTCTCTCCATCGCCGTATTCATCAGCACACGGTGTTCATCTGAGATGGCCGCTCGCCCCACCAACTCCCTCAGAACATCCGACCGCACACTAGACGGTGCCGGACTCGTTTGTCTGCTCTCTTCGGGAGCCGGACACTAGGAACTTCGGGGGTCGACGGGATTATCTTCTGGCCTCGCCGGACTCGGAGAGGCCCTCCGCGACGACACTTCAGGGTCACCCGCTTCCGGCGTGGAGGAGTCCGGAGGAGGCGTTTCGCTCTCCATCATCTCTGGAAGAAGATCCCCCGAAGACGAGCTCATTTGAGAGGGGCTAAGGCCCAAACTGCAAAGATACATGCAGTGGTTATCTTCTCAGAAGAAAAGACGACATATCTGTACTATTAAGGTATTTTGGGTCACTTACGACTCGTGGGAGAATTGATCCCCCCGCGGACTTTGTGCGGCAACCGCACCCCCCGGGGTAGGACCCTATGTGGGAGACTTCTTCTCCCATTTGGAAGCTTCGACTTCTGAATTCCCAGACGCAATGCTTTTCCTCTTCTGGTTGACTTCCTTCATGGAGACGCTCGCTCCCTCGGCTAGAGCGGCCAGCGTTTGGGGCCCGCGACCGCCCGCATTTTCCTTCAAGGGCTCTGGGCAAGGTGCGGTCTGGAGCATCTTTTCCAATATCGGTTTTTCCAAACCCTCAGGGAGGGGGGCCGAGCACCGAATCAACTTCACCTTCGTTAGCCAGTCCTGGTCAAAAAGCGAAATCTCAGAAATAACTTCGCATCAAAGGAGAGGTAGTACGCTCGGTCGGAAGATGCCTTACCTGTTCGGCGGCACGGTTGCTACTCAGGCCCACGTCCTCGGTAATTTCCGGACACTCCACTTGAGGTCCGAAGAACAACTTGTACATCTCCTCGTGCGTCAGGCCGAGGAAATTTCGAATGGCGCATGGTCCCTCGGGATTGAACTCCCACAAGCAAAGAGGCCGGCGTTTGCAAGGCTGGACTTGGCGAACCAGCATAACTGCTGCTACCGCAACCAAACTGAAATCTCCATCAAAGAGATCTTGAATGCGGCTTTGCAGTATAGGCACGTCCTTGGCCGGACCCCAACTCAATCCTCTGCTAATCCATGACATCAGTTGCGGTGGAGGGCCCGGGCGGAAGACAGGGGCGGCCGCCCACTTGGCACATCTAGGAGCCGTGATGTAGAACCACTCTTGTTGCCACAATTCAGACACCTCTGGAATGGAACCTTTGGGCCATGCAGCTCCCGTCATCTTGCGTATTGAGGCACCTCCACACTCCGCATGTTGCCCCTCGATCATCTTCGGTTTTACTTCAAAGTTCTTGAGCCATAGGCCAAAGTGAGGGGTAACCCGGAGGAAGGCCTCGCACACAACGATAAATGTCGTGATATGAAGAAAAGAGTCCGGAGCTAGATCATGGAAATCTAGCCCGTAGTAAAACATCAAGCCCCTAACAAAAGGATCCAATGCAAGGCCTAGACCTCGAAGGAAGTGGGAGACGAACACGACACTCTCGTTGGGTTCGGGGAGGGGACAGCCTACCCCCGGGGAGGCAGCCGATGCAGAATCTCGGCGGTCAGATATCTGGCCTCCCTCAACTTTTTGACGTCTTCTTCCGTGATGGAAGAAGGCACCCATCGGCCTTGAAGGCTAGATCCGGACATGACTGAAGGTTCGGAGCACCTGACCTAAACTTTGGGCATTTGAGCTTGAGGTGGGGGAAGGATTCGATTGAGCACGGGAGGGAAAAATAAAAGGCTTCGTCCCTTTATAAAGAGGGTGGATATCGAGCGTCCTCTCCATGTCCGTTTGGACTTGCCTATGATCTAGGAGTCCTAGAAGCGGTTGGGTTACCCACGCCCGTATTGATGAGAATCCTGGAATAAGGGGGCACGATCTCTACTTTGACAAGACGTGCCAAGGAAACCGCCTCGCATGACGCATCGAGGTGGGATAATGAAACGATTTGGATAAAGGCTTGGCCGTGGTGTGTCGCACTACGGAATACATCAGCAGATTAGATTTGTGTAAATATTATTCTCTCTATGGCAATATGTGGAAAACTTATTTTGCAGAACCGGTCACTCTCTTTGTGTTTAAAATCTTCTATGAAGTACTTGGAGGAGGAACCCGCCTTGCAATGCCGAAGACAATTTGCGCGCCGGACTCGTCGTCATTGAAGCCTGGTTCAGGGGCTACTGAGGGAGTCCTCTATTAGGGGGTGTTCGGATAGCCGAACTATACCTTCAGCTGGACTCCTGGACTATGAAGATACAAGATTGAAGACTCCGTCCCGTGTCCGGAAGGGACTTTCCTTGGCGTGGAAGGAAAGCTTGGCGATGCGGATGTTCAGATCTCCTACCATTGTAACCGACTCTATGTAACCCTAACCCTCTCTGGTGTCTATATAAACCAGAGGGTTTTAGTCTGTAGGACAACATACACATCAACAATCATACCATAGGCTAGCTTCTAGGGTTTAGCCTCTCTGATCTCGTGGTAGATCTACTCTTGTACTACCCATATCATCAATATTAATCAAGCAGGACGTAGGGTTTTACCTCCATCGAGAGGGCCCGAACCTGGGTAAAACTTTGTGTCCCTTGCCTCCTATTACCATCCGGCCTAGACGCACAGTTCGGGACCCCCTACCCGAGATCTGCCGGTTTTGACACCGACACTCACTGCCTCCACCTTCGGCCACTTTGTGAACTTGTCGATTGCAACGTACAAGTACTCAAAGCCCCCGACAGCGCGGGGGAAAGGGCCCAGTATGTCGAGCCCCCAGACCGAGAAGGGCCAGGGGAGAGGAATGGTTTGAAGGGCTTGAGCTGGCTGATGAGGCCTCTTTGAATGGAACTGACACGCTTCACACCTGGTGACTAGTGTTGTTGCATCCTAGAGGGCGGTGGGCCAGAAGAAGCCTTGCTGAAATGCCTTGCCGGCAAGGGCCCTTGACCTGATGTGGGATCCACATATGCCTCCGTGTATCTCTGCCAACAGCTCTAGTCCTTCCTCCCGAGGGGTACACTTCAATTTCACACCATTCGGCCTCTTTCTGTACAGGACGTCATCGACGAACTGGTACATGGTAGAGCGACGGGCTACTTTTTCCGCTTCTTCCTGCTCTTCAGGAAGTTCCCCTGTTTGGAGGAATTGGACGGTATGTTGTGCCCACGCTGGAGCTTGAGGCTCGACGGCGAGGACAAAAGGCATTTCCTCCGCTATAGGGGCAGTTGTCTCGAAGGCAAGAGCTTGACGCTCCGCCGGAGCTAGCTGTCCCGTGGCGGCTCAGTGTCCCCGGCAACATCCTTATTGGCGGCTCCGGGGAGCTCGGCGGGAAAGTACTTGCCGGGTCCTGATTTCCTCCTTTTGTTCTACTCTGTTGATGGATCAACGGATGGCTGAGTTAGCTGGAGCACAAATGTACCTGGTTCCATAGGTAGCTTGAGGGCAGCGTGTTTTGACAGGTAATCGGCGATATCGTTCTCCGCTCGGGGAACGTATTCAGCCTGTATACCGTCGAAACGCTCTTCCAGCTTTCTCACTTCATCGACGTAGGCCTTCATCAACGGGCTCTGGTAGTCCTTGTTGACTTGCTTGACGACGAGCTGCGAGTCGCCCCTGACGATGAGCTTCTTGATTCCGAGGTCCGCCGCGATCCTAAGACCGGCAAGCAGCCCTTCGTACTCTGCCGTATTGTTTGTTGACACCTCCCTGGGGAAGTGCATCTGGATCACGTACTTGAGGTGCTCTCCGGTGGGCGCGACAAGTAGTACGCCAGCCCCGGTGCCGTGTAAGGAGAAAGCTCCATCAAAGTACATGATCCAACTGCAACTTGCCTCCTTGCCGAGGAGAGCAGTCTCTTGGGCTTCTTCGTCAGGTGTTGCGGTCCACTCTGCAATGAACTCCGCCAGGACTCGGCTCTGAAATCGTCGAAGTACTTTCAAACTTGAGGCCAAAGCTGGACAGCTCCAGTGCCCATTCCACAATTCTTCCCGTTGCATCTGGATTGTGCAATATCCGTTGCAGAGGGAGGCGAGTGACGACAGTGATCCCGTGTGCCTGGAAGTAGTGACGCAGCTTCCTCAAGGCCATAAGAAGGCCGAAGAGCAGTTTCTGCATGCCGGAGTACCTTGATCTAGCTCCCTGCAGGAGGGAACTAACAAAGTAGACCGGGTGCTACATCATTTTCTTCTTCGGTGGCACTTCAACTGGCTGTGTCGTCTCTGCATTGGTGGTGTCGGGCTCTGTCGCTGCCATTACCTCGTCGTCAACCTCTCTCTGCACCACTAGTGCGGCGCTGACCACCTGGTTCGTTGCCGCCAAGTATAGCAGCAACGGCTCATGTGGTCTAGGCGCAACTAGTGTTGGCGTGGAGGAGAGGTACTTCTTCAAATCTTGCAATGCTGCTTCGGCTTCTGGTGTCCACTCCATCAGGCCCGCCTTTTTCAGGATCTTGAAAAAGGGAAGGGCGCGCTCGGCAGACTTGGAAATGAATCTGCCCATGGCGGTGACGCAACCAGCAAGCCGACGCACATCCTTGATTCGCTTGGGTGCTTCAATCTGCTCTATAGCTTTGATCTTATCCGGATTGGCCTCTATCCCACGCTGTGATACAAAGAACCCGAGAAGTTTGCCGGACGGGACGCCAAAGACGCACTTCTCAGGGTTCAGCTTGAGGTTGCTCTTGCGCAGGTTTGCAAATGTTTCTTGCAAATCCGGTATGAGGGTTGCCCTGTCCTTGGTTTTGACCACTATGTCATCCATATAAGCTTCCATATTTCTATGGAGCTGGGGTTCAAAACCAATCTGGACTGCCCTTACAAACGTCGAACCAGCACTCTTCAGCCCAAAAGGCATTCGCATGAAACAATACGTACCACATGGGGTGATGAATGTTGTTTTCTCTTCGTCTTCTCTTGTCATGAAGATCTGGTGGTAGCCGGAGTAGGCATCGAGGAATGACAACAGATCACACCCAGCTGTGGAGTCAACAATCTGGTCGATGTGCGGCAATGGGAAGGGGTCCTTAGGACAATCCTTACTGATATTTGTGTAATCAATACACAGCCTCCACTTCCCATTAGCCTTGCGCACTACGACCGGATTGGCCAACCACGTTGGATGGAGCACTCCTCTTACCAAACCCGCTGCTTCCAGTTTCCGGATCTCCTCTGTGACGAACTCTTGTCATTCCAAAGCTTGCTTTCTGACCTTCTGCTTGACGGGCCGCGCATGAGAACAGACAGCAAGGTGGTGCTCAATCACCTCACTGGGAACGCCGGGGATGTCGGAACGTTGCCATGCAAACACATAGACATTCGCCCGTAGGAAGGTGACGAGCGCGTCTTCCTATTTGTCGTCAAGGGTGGAGCTTATGGTGAAAGCCCCTCCCGTGCCGTCCTCATTGACAGAAACCTTCTTGGTTCCTGGCGGTATGGCCCTGGGATTCTTGTTTCCGCCGGTGGAGCTCTCTGGCATGTCCTCGACAGGAGCGCTACACTCCGAAGAGGTGCGCTTGCCGGAGTGGGTGTCCGAGGTCTCACCGGTCTTCTTCTTCTTCTTCCCTCCCGGGGTCGCAGCGGCAGGAGCAAGTGCCCTAGTGGCGGCAGCTGCTGCAATTGCTTGCTGCTATAGTTGGTCAGCCCAAATCAGTGCATCTTTCTTATCGTAGGGGATGGTGATGATCGTCACAGGTCCTGGCATCTTCAGGGTGTTGTAGGCGTAGTGTGACGCCGCCATGAACTTGGCCATCGCTGGGTGGCCAAGGATCCCGTTGTAAGGCAAGGGGATCTTGGCAACATCAAACACAATCCTCTCCGTCCTGTAGTTCAGATTACTTCCAAAAGTCACGGGCAGCATGACCATTCCCTTAGGTTGGCTTCTTCCTGGGTTGACCCCCTGAAACGTGCCCGTCTCTTCGAGGTCTCCATCAGGAATCTGCAGTTTCTCGATCACGGCAGGCGAGATCAAGTTCAGACCGGCCCCGCCATCGACTAGCATCTTTGTCACCTTGAGGTTGCGTATTGTTGGTGAAACCAACAATGGCAAGCACCCGACCGCAGTAGTGCGATCAGGGTGATCCTCAGTGTCAAAAATGATAGGTGTGCTGGACCACTTCAGCGGCCTTTGGGCATCAAATGATGGCTCTGCCGCTGTAATCTCTCGCGCCCACTGTTTAAGCTGGCGGTGAGAAGTATGCAGCGAGGCGCCGCCATCGACACACATGGCCTCTGTAGCTTCCTGAAACTCTTGGTCGCCGGATTCGTCGTCCTCTTCATGATCGTCGTCTTCCGGCTTTTTGTCACGGACCCGGGCGGGCCTCTCCTGTTGTTTATCCTTGCCGCGACGGCCTTCCTGGCCGTCACGATTCTTGCCGGACCCCTCAGCACCGTCTTGGCCCTTCTCCTTGTCCCGCCTCTCATATTCAGCCCTCTGCTTCTCAGCGAGGAGCTCAACCTGTCGGCAGTCTTGGAGAGCATGGCCTTTGGTGCGATGGATCTGGCAGTATCGCTTGTCGGAGTTTCTTGGCTTCTCGGCAACCGCCAAGGCCCGGCAGGCGACACATCCGGCAATTTCCTTGCCGGGGTCATCTGCCTTGGTTTTCTTGGTGGAGCCGGTGTCACCAGATCCCTCGACGGCAAGCACGGCTTTACCTTTGCGCTTCCTGTTGCGCCGCCAGGCCTTCTTCGCCGGGGCGGCAGTATCTTCATCTGAGGAGTCGGTTTCCACGCCGGCGTCTTCGCTGGGGTACTTCCTTCCCTCTTCAGCCCGGGCACATCTGTCAGCAAGAACATAGAGTTCTGCTACATCTTTCACCTTGTTCATTGCCAGCTCTTCGCGCATCTTGCGGTTACGCACGTTCTGATGGAACGCGCTGATGATGGCGGAAGGGTGAACATCAGGGATATTGTACTGTATCCGGCTGAACCTCTGTATATACTTGCGGAGACTCTCGCCTCCCTTCTGGGGAATGACGTGCAGGTCGCTCGCTTGGCCATGGGCTTGGTGGCCTCCAGTAAAGGCGCCCACAAACTCATGGCACAAATCCGACCAGGAGGAAATAGAGTCTACCGGCAAGTGCATCAACCACGACATGGCGTTGGGTTTAAGAGCCAACGGAAAGTAATTCGCAAGCACCTTATCGTCACGGGCTCCGGCAGCTTGCATCCCAATGGTGTAGATGCTGAGGAACTCGGACGGGTGGGTCTTGCCACTGTACTTTTCGCCCACGTCAGGTTTGAAGGTGCGGTGAGTGGGCCACTGGAACTACCGCAGCTCACGGGTAAAAGCCGAACAGCCTACCTCATAAGGTAGGCCTCCAGGGCTCTCCGGTGCCGGGTGGTTCACAGCGGGCCCTGCTCGCCTGTCTGACTGGTGGCGCGCTCCGCGCCGGCGCTCGATAGTGGTTCGAGCGTCTTCATGTTCTTGTTCCCGAAGGACTTGCCGCTGGTCACAGTGGGTCCGCGGGTCGGACGACGCTATGGAGATTTTGTCGCCCGTAATGTCGCGACGGGCTGGCGTCTGCGGTACCGGGCGAGGAGGAGGCGAGTGCACCATGGTCGCGGCGCCGCCGGCTTTCCTGCCACTGGTGCGTGGGACTCCATTGAAGCGTCGACCCAGGGGCTCCACCGGACTTGGTTCGTCTTTGTTGGCCACCGCAACAAGGCTTCGGATAGTGGCTCTCCATTCGTCGAGTTTCCCCGTAGTGGGAGGAAAATCGAGGAGCAACTGCGCACGCGCCAGGGCTTCTGCTGGCGTTGGTGGCAGCAAAACCTGCACGGATCGCGACGCGCTTCGACTTCTGACCATGTCAGAAGGAGCTCTATCATGACCCCGTGGTCGCATGCCATCTTCACCAGCGCCTCGGCGAGCGGGCAGGTCTTCTACCTCCCGGGAGTGGCGCTCGGGGCTCTTCCCGCGGCGACGCCCGGGGTCTTCGGTGTGATTACGCCGTTCGTCGCGCGCCACTTAAGAGGAGCGTGCCATCGGCGCCGGCATGGGAGTCTTGGAGGCCCTCGCATCGCCTTCGGGCGGGGTGGCAGCGATCTTGGAAGGCCCCACGCCACCGGCGGAG
This sequence comes from Triticum urartu, assembly GCF_003073215.2. NCBI lineage: Eukaryota > Viridiplantae > Streptophyta > Magnoliopsida > Poales > Poaceae > Triticum > Triticum urartu. The sequence continues at coordinate 363,873,587 of NC_053025.1, read as the reverse complement.
GGCCTGGCTCCGTCTTTGGATTTGGCGGCGTACGGCCCGTTACCAGGCGCATGAACATCGCCGCCTCCCAAACTCCGGCTGCTGGGACGGTGTTGGTGTTCGCGAACGGCGCCCCAGGTCCTTTCTGCGATTGGTCCGCTGCTCGCCCGCGTCGGGACGGGATGTCCGGCTTCCGACGGGCCAACCGCCACCGTCGTCTTCTTCTTGGGCGCCATGATGATGAAGAAGCGTCGAACTAACTGCTAAAGCCGATTCTCACAACCGCGCCCCCTACCTGGCGCGCCAAAGATGTCGGTGGGAACAACACCTATGGGATCACAAGAATCCCTACTACGGTTGCTGGGCGCGGGGTCGTGAGAAGAGCGGATCAAACAGATAGCACACGGTTCGTTTATCCAGGATCGGGCTGCGGGGATGCGTAAAACCCTACTCCTGCTTTGCTGGATTGTATATCTGTGTTCTTGAGCTAGCTATGGGGCGTGAGGAGCTCCAAAAAGCCGAATCCTTCTCCTGGTCGCCTTGGGCCTCCTTTTATAGGAAAGGGGTTGCCACAGTGGCACACGGGAGGTGGAAAAAGGGTACAGTGATGTGAGGTTATCCCTCGCATTACATGACAAGGCGCATTTAATGCGTCTTGCCCAGGTGTCCTTGCTTTATCGGGGACGGGGGAGATACCCGTCTCGTCCGTCGGCGCTCCCTCTCGTGTCGACACGTGCCCTGGCTAGCGGCGCCCGCAGTGCCATGTAGGCAGGCAGGCAGCTGAGGTGGCGCAGTGGTGGGTCTCCATGAAGATCTGCATGCCGCCACGCAGGTGCCTGCCCAGCTGGTTGGGTCGGTAGCTGCATGCGAACGGTGGTAGAGGTTTGACTAGCGTGGGCCTGATGGTGGCCCTACGGGTGTTCTTGGCAAGGGCCTTGCCGGTGCCCCGGCAAGGGTCTTGCCGTGGCGCCTGCTGTCTTCCCCGGCAAGGCGCTTGCCGGGGGCCTTGTGGTCCTCCTTGGCTGGGATCCCGCCAGGGATCATCATCTTCTGAAGGGTGTATCTGATCTTGAATGTCTTCACAAAGATCTGCAAGCCACCACGGGGATGTCTCCTGAATCCTTGCCCCGTGGGGGCAGTGGACTCAAGGGTGACTCACTCCATAGGTGTGGGGCGAGCTGCCACGGCAAGGGTCTTGCCGGGTTTGCTAAAACCGCCTCCCGGCAAGGATCTTGCCGGGGGGGTCCGCTTCGTCCCCTTTGCTCTTTGTGGTCTTGATCTTGGCGTCGTTCTGCTTCTTTTGAGCTTTGGCCTTACCTTGGCTCACCTCCCTTGCCTTGCTCAGTGTGGTGGTGCCCGTGGCTCAGACTGCCCGTGCACAGTTATAGGGGTACCAAAAGTGTACCCCTCTTTTTGTACACCGACACAAAATAAAATAGTTTAGTATTTTATTAATTGTAAAAGGCATTTAACCCTTTTTTTACCACTGTCTTATTTATTTTAGGGTAGGTAAACACTATATTATAGTTTGGTTTCTCCAACATAATTACTTATGCACTATTTGGCACAATTTGAACAATTTGGTTTTAATATTTGGAAACTTTTATTATTTGCTTTAATTGAATTTGAATTTGAACCGGTTTCGAACTAACGCGAGATTAGCGACAGTAATCAAAGTGACGTGGCATCATTAGCAGAGAATTACTATAGCTTAATTATCCAGGCGTCACAATTCTCCTCCACTACAAGAGATCTCGTCTCGAGATTTAAGAGGTGGAAAATGGGGGAAAGGATTGGTTACGGAATTTCAACGAATCTTCTAGGTCTTGGTTGCTCTTATCGAAGAGGTCGATCCATAGCATTGATGCCTACATTCCTATGCATCGATGCATCATGATGAAGTTGTCGTTCTTCCTTCGGGATCTTCACCGTACTTATGATAGGATAAGAGGGGAAAAACTCTATAGGGACGGATTCTAACAAAATTGAGCGTCGGACGGTTAGCTCAGGGGAAGAAGCATAAGTATCTCTCGAATTGAAACTTAAGAAGATATCAAGAGCCAAGTAAGAAGGTACCATGAGAAGTTTCAAACGGATAGGCAATCGTTCGATGTCTAAAACAAAGTGTGATAGGGGTCCAGAGCAACGAGATTAAGTATTGCATCTGTTACCAGAATAGATCACTAGGAATGTGGCCCGTGAATTACATACGAAGTCAAGCGTGAGGAATAACTTTGACAACAGGGTGTATAGGAGAGTCAGGTTTTGATCCTGTGGAACTGTGGGTTAAAAGTAGGAATGGCGGTGATGTCTTGCATGATCATGTAAGCAAGGCATTTCAGAGGATAGCATGTCAGTTATGTCAGCAACAACATCGGTACCAAGGGCGAGGGACGAAGAGAACCATTTTCCTTCTCGTTGAACGAGCGGGCCAATAGGCAAAGTTCTCGTCCATCCGCGGCTACCGGAATGTCATCAACAATGGTAACAGGGTCTTACTGACAGAATTGTACACTGAGGTGCTTACATAAGCAGGAGAATATTACTGCTTAGATCATATAGATCACAAGAAAGGTTAAACCAAACAATGGAAAGGAAAATATGATTATCAGATTAAACAGAACAATGGAAAGGAAAATGTGTTTAAATACATATTTCAGGTGTATATCCTTCCCAAGGACAAGCAGAGCATGATATCTGTGGCACGATATAATGAAGAAAACTCTTTAGGTAAGGGGAGAGAAATTTCTTGACAACGGTGTTTGGATAATTGAGCAGGAAACATTTAGCATTGGGCTTCAAATGTTCTTGTTGAAATTGGAGTACCATAGACATGCTTCGAGATAGCATTGACATGGTCATCAGGTGAAGATCAGACTTTGAAAACACAAAGGATCCATCAGGAATAACTTGTAGAATAAGTATTACAATTTCCTCATGGAAGAATGGATAATCTTGCTGAAAAGGAATCTATGACAATAGGTCCTCCGGATAGGTGTATTGCACCACCTTACCGGGGCATATAGGGACCAATGTTATAACTCCTGGAAATATGTTCCAACCATAATATCTGACCGAAATTCAGATCTGATTGGGGTCAGGATACCTCAGACTCAGGATGCCTGAGAAGAAAAAGGTGCGACACATATTGACGAGAAGACATCGTAAGATTCTCGGGAAATGAACTATGAAAGCGATTTCCGAAACAAGAGTTCATCATTAAATCAAGGATAGGTGAGGAGGTGGCTGATTGACTCAACAACAATTCATTGAGATTTTCAAAAAGATGGATTTCCACCATTATGTGAACAAGGAGATAACATTAGTCAGATCAAACGATAATAATGATGTATGCTCGAGTAAAACATACACAATTTAACAATGATAGAAGGGTGCACCCAAGATATGGGCTTAGGTAGCATGATCAATGTTAGAATGGTGATTCGATAGACAATGGTCTCAGAATGAAGTATCGACCATTAACATCAATGCAATAGGGTCGCTAGAAGTTTTGAAGTCGCACAACATAGTTCAATTGTCGGTTTTCTGGTTAGAAAGAACAGGGGGGCAAGGAATGATCGGATATGGCAAGAAGTATCACCTGTATCAAGAATTCTTAAGAGGTGGTGAAATTCTCACGACTTTCTTGACATAAAAGATGGTAATACTCCAAGCTAGAATATAACACAAGCTAGATAGAAAGAAACTCAAGGTACTACACAAAACATGAACAATTTTGTGTTAGAGGGAGGGCAATAAAGTTGTTGTTGATAACATAAAGCATCGAGGGGCAAGGATGGTATTTCCCATCAAGAATTTGATTCTTAATCTGGAATGGGTCAAAATGTTGATGATGATCCTGACACATTTGTCGAGAGGTTTCAACAAGATATAACCGATTGGCAATGACATCAAGTCAATGGAATGATGAAGCGAAAATTTCTTGAAACCATGGGTACTACACAACTCGAAATCAAGCTTGTTGTTCAAGCACAATTGATATGACAAGGAAGATCGATGTAAGATTAGCTCACCGTTGAAATTTTTGCTCTGGGAAGAAGGACCAGGTAGCATAGTTAAAATCAGCATGAGAATGATATAGCCGAGCAGGCTAGGAATGACGTGATCGAGTTCAAACTCACAAGCAACGAAAATTACTTAGAGTTAATGAATCGGATTACAGACTCGATTCACTATCGGTGTCCCTGAGTGCCTAACAACTCAGAACCTGGGGAAAAAATTGGAATCGGTGAGAAATAATACTTGATGAAGAACTCATAAGAAGTAATATGATTCTGTGATTTTATCGAGATACCACGGGGTAATACTCGACGGTAGATCAAAGTAAAGGTTGGACTGGTGTATTGATCCTCACAAGACAAGTGCTCAAACTTGCACGAGAAATGGAATCAAGGAGAAACATGGTCGGAACCACGTCCACAGATACAACATGAACTTATAACAAGGGGATAATTATTTTAAGAGAAGCTTCCATGATAAGGTATACATCATTTCCATGGGCATGAACACAGGGTTCAAGGTCGACTCCCACTTGGTCAACGCATAACCTTTCATTCACCTCTCATATTTTGAACATGACATTAGTTGTTGAAAGTTTTTACCTGGGGCAATACCAGATAAGTATGATCCATGAAATCTTTCGGGTTCACACAGATTAGGAAAGGCATAGGTTCAACCCATCAGGGCATCTTAGGAGCATATACCACAATTTCAGGAATAAATAACACAAGCTCGATAGTAGAGCATGCTGGAGAAAGCAGAGGATACAATTTACCAAAGGCATTATCTGACCGAGGAAATGCTCACAAGCTTATAGAATATGAAGGACACTGTCGGATAAAATCCAACAAAGGATGAGGTGGTCCACAAAGGATCTGATGTGAGCATCGTACTCAACCAGAGGAAGAAGAAATGCAAGGAGATCAATTTATAGAAACAACTGACTAACTCAAGTTCAAATGCAAAGGAATTATCAATTCCAAGACAAGGGATCAGAAGCAATGCTCTGATTAGGGATGGATAAGTTGAATAGCCTTAGGGGTACAATCGATGGCAAAATTTAATTGGTCGAGATCCAACTCATGTTTAAAATGACGTCTGAACCAGAAGGATGAATTCTAGGATCTGATTGAGGATTGCGTGCATTCACAACATACTGTATCAATGGGCTCAAAATGATAGTGGCAAAGGATGCCAATAAGATTACTAAACTTATGGGATTAACCATAATGCAAGCAAGCAAGAATTCCAAGAGCAATAAGCTGCTGAGGATTTTCGGAAGATGAGATAGTATTTCGAAGACTTTGGTGAAACACATGAACAACTAGGGTGAGCGGATACCTTATAAGTGCTTGAAATTTATTCGTAGGGGTATTCAGGTTGCAAAGAACTGCAAGGGGAGTGGGCACAAAGTATTTTTGGGAACAATAGTGAGAATTTCGGGTTATCTTGTAATAACAAGATTAACTAGGAATAGAAGTAAGAATGATATGTGTAGGTATTTATCCATAGGGATATTTCGGTGGTAGGGGGTAGCAAAAGCAATGGACACAAAGTATCGAGAGAACAACGGATCGTCTGGAGTAAGGGGCTCTCCGGGAGGAAGTAGTTACGAGAACCTAGACTCAGGGTTAGTAAAAATCATTTAACCGGAATAGAAAAGAGATCAGAGTCCCAGAGTATAGATGAGGAGTAAAAGATCCTAATACCACCCAAATGACGACGTGGGCCCGTAAGATACACATCCATGTTACTAAAAAGTTTTGAAATGTCTAGACTCGACTTCGGCCAAGGAGTGTGGAAGGGGGATTCCTACAGGCAGTCGGCTCTGATACCAACTTGTGACGCCCCCGATTCAATCGTACACTAATCATGCACGCAAACTTGTACGATCAAGATCAGGGACTCACGGGAAGATATCACAACACAACTCTACAAATAAAATAAGTCATACAAGCATCATATAACAAGCCAGGGGCCTCGAGGGATCGAATAGAAGAGCTCGGTCATAGACGAGTCAGCGGAAGCAACAATATCTGAGTACACACATAAGTTAAACAAGTTTTCCTTAAGAAGGCTAGCACAAACTGGGATACAGAACGAAAGAGGCGCAGGCCTCCTGCCTGGGATCCTCCTAAACTACTCCTGGTCGTCGTCAGCGGCCTGCACGTAGTAGTAGGCACCTACAGTGTAGTAGGAGTCGTCGTCGACGGTGGCGTCTGGCTCCTGGACTCCATCGTCTGGTCGCAGCAATCGGATATAGGAAGGGGGAAAAGGGGGAACAAAGCAACCGTGAGTACTCATCCAAAGTACTCGCAAGCATGGAGGTACACTACATATGTATGCATTGGTATCAAATGGAAAAGGCGTATCATATGTGGACTGAACTGCAGAATGCCAGAATAAGAGGGGGATAGCTAGTCCTATCGAAGACTACGCTTCTGGCCAACTCCATCTTGCAACATGTAGAAGAGAGCAGAAGGTAAGTTCACCAAGTAGCATCGCATAGCATAATCCTAACCGATGATCCTCCCCTCGTCGCCCTGTGAGGGAGCGAACATCGGTTGTATCTAGCACTTAGAAGGTTGTGTTTTATTAAGTATCCGGTTCTAGTTGTCATAAGGTCAAGGTACAACTCCAAGTCGTCCTGTTACCGAAGATCACGGCTATTCGAATAGATTAACTTCCCTGCAGGGGTGCACCACATTTCCCGACACGCTCGATCCCCTTTGTCTGGACACACTTTTCTGGGTCATGCCCGGCCTCGAAAGATCAACACGTCACAGCCCTACCTAGGCACAACAGAGAGGTCACCACGCCAGTCTAAATCCTATGGCGCAGGGGTCTGGGCCCATCGCCCTTTGCACACCTGCATGTTGCGTACGCGGCCGGAAGTAGACCTAGCCCCCTTAATACAAGCGCGAGCTTACGGTCCAATCCGGCATGCGCCGCTCAGTTGCCGACGTGACGAAGGTTTTGGCTGATACCACGACGTCGAGTGCCCATAACTGTCCTCACGTAGATGGTTAGTGCGTATAGGCCAGTGGCCAGACTCAGATCAAATACCAAGATCTCGTTAAACGTGTTATCTTGAAATAACCGCGAACGCCGACCAGGGCCAGGCCCACCTCTCTCCTAGGTGGTCTCAACCTGCCCTGTCGCTCTGCCACAAAGTAACAGTCGAGGGCCGTCAGGAACCCAGGCCCACCTCTACCGGGATGGAGCCACATGTCCTTCCAGCCCCCTCATCAGAATCACTTGCTGGTACTCAACGAGCTGACCCGACTTTAGTCACCACCTGTGTCATGTGTATAAAGTATATAGTATATACCCGTGATCACCTCCCGAAGTGATCACTGCCCAGTAGTATAGCATGGCAGACAGAGAAGAGTGTAGGGCCACTGATGGAACACTAGCATCCTATACTAAACATTAGGATAGCAGGTAAAGGAATCAACAACTGTAGCAACAATGACATGCTATGCATCAGGATAGGATTAACGAAAGCAGTAACATGCTACACTACTCTAATGCAAGCAGTATAGAGAAGAATATGCGATATCTGGTGATCATGGGGGGGGGGCTTGCCTGGTTGCTCTGGCAAGGGAGAGGGGTCGTCAACACCATAGTCGTACTGGGTAGCAGCGGCGTCGACCTCGGTGTCTAGCGAGAGAAGAGTGGGAAGAAACAATAAATATTAAGCGAACAGATGCATAGCGATGCATGACATGACAAGTATCGGTGCTAGGGGTGCCCTAACGCGGTATGAGGTGGTATCGGTGAAGGGGAGAAACATCCGGGAAAATATCCCCTGTGTTTCGCGTTTTCGGACAGACGAATCGGAGGGGGAAACTTGCGTGTTTACTATGCTAGGGATGCGTGGTGGAGGAACGGGCTGTGTATCCGGATTCGTCTCGTCGTTTTGAGCAACTTTCATGTAGAAAGTATTTTCATTCGAGCTACAGTTTATTTTATATTAATTTTAAAATAATTAAATCATTTTTAGGATTTATTTAATTATTTTAATTCAACATTATCCAGAATAGTATTTGCTAACGTCAGCATGACGTCAGCAGTCAGCAGGGGAGTTGACTGGTCAACTGACGTGTGGGTCCCATTCGTCATTGACTGTTTAGTCTAATTAGGGTTTAATTAAACTAACTAGTTAATTAGATTAATTAAACATGATTAATTAACTTAATTAATTAATTAATTAATTTAATTAATTAATTAATTAATTATTTTAATTATTATTTATTTATTTACCTATATAGATTTGATTTTTTTCATTTTCATTCTCAGGGCGTGGGCCCCGTTTGTCATTGGCCCAAAGGCCTTAGCGGGCGCCCGGGGTTACGGGCGCAGGCGCACCCGAGCGGACAGGAGGGCGACGGGCAGTAGCCTGCCTCGTAGGTCGCCAGGGGGGCGCCCGCCATGGTCGCGTTGAGGTCGGCCGCCTGATGCGGACAGCGGTGAGGCCACGATGAGGCGGGCAGCAGAGCTGCGGCGGTGCGGGAGGAGTGTCGCAGCGCGGGGCGACGGCAGACGGCACGTGTGGGCAGGGGGTAGAGGGGGCGGCCCATGGAGACGCGGGCGGCGACAGAGGCCAGCCGGAGCCGCACAGGGGCCAGCGCGGGCGCACGGGCCGGCGCGACACATGCGGGGGCAGCATAGGACGGCGGGGGTGGGCGAGGCCACGGTCGGGCTAGAGGCGGGTGAGGCGCTAACGCACCGGGACGGAGTCGGGGCGTGCCCTGGCGAGCAGTGGTGAGCGCGGGGAACAGGGGATGTGTGGCGCGGCCGCGAGCGACAGGGGATGCGGGGCGGGCGGAGGCTCGCGAGTGCAGCGAGCAATGGCGAGGAGTAGGCAGCGAGCGAGGAATGCAGCGGCAGGCGGAGGTGCGGCGACAAGAAGCAAGGAGGTGCAGCAGCAGCTAGCAACAGGGGAAAACGGGAGCGGCTACGGGCGCAAGCGCGCACAGGGGCGGCGACGGCGGGAGACAGGGGAAGGAGGGGATGGGCGTGGGTCCTCATGGTGGGGTGTAGGGATCGGGGCAATGGGTCGCGTGGAGGAGGTCGGAGACGACCAGGCGACGGGGAGGCAGACCGGTGATGGCGTCCGCGAGGTGGCCTCCGGCAAGGTCCAGCGGTGGGGCGGCGTCAGACGAGCTGGCCGTGACGGCGCGACGACAGGGTCGGAGTCGCCCAATCTCGATCCAGTCGGGGGGGGAGTGGGAGGAGTGGGTGTCGGTGGTGGTTATGGTTGCGGATAAGGAGAGGAGTGGGGTTGGCCGGTTGGGCCTTTGCCCAGTTGGGCTGGTGGCCTGCTGGGCCGAATCCCAGGGGGAGGGGGGTTTCTCTTCTTTTCTCTTTTTTATGTTTTGTTTTTATTTATTTTCTATTTATTATTTTTTCTATTTTATTTACTATATATTTTTGTTTTACAAAATATATAAGTAGTACCTAAATTAGTGTTTCAAAATACCCCAATGCCACAAAAAGTTTGGTGACAAAATAAAATAGTTTAGTATTTTATTAATTGTAAAAGGCATTTAACCCTTTTTTTGCTACTGTCTTATTTATTTTAGGGTAGTTAAACACTATATAAAAGTTTGGTTTCTCCAACATAATTACTTATGCATTATTTGGCACAATTCGAACAATTTGGTTTTAATATTTGGAAACTTTTATTATTTGCCTTTAATTGAATTTGAATTTGAACCGGTTTCGAACTAACGCAGGATTAGTGACAGTAATCGAAGTGACATGGCATCATTAGCAGAGAATTACTGTAGCTTAATTATCCGGGTGGCACAACGGCAGCGCGGCGGCTTCCCGGCTCGTTCGTTCGGCGTAGACAATGAAGTCGATGTCGAGGAGCCGTTCGGGCACGTCAGCGGGGCAATTGGGGCACGGTGGCCGCGGGATTGAGCGACGGCGGCGGGGAGCTCTCGGGCAAGCTCGTAGCGGGAGCGATAGAGAGAGCGAGGGGGAAAACTAGGGGTAGCTAGGGTTTCCAGGGGGTCGAGGGTGGCCTTAACCCCGCGGGGGCACGGCAGATGGTCGCCGCATGGCCATCCGCGGCCTGGACGAGCGCCCAGCGGCCACCGAGATCAGATGAGCAGTAGGAGGAAGAAGGGAACCCCAGGTGGGCTGGCCACACCTGTAGCTAGTAGGCCTAAGTGCACAGTAGAACTTAGGCCCCTTTCTATTTTCTTATTTATGTTTTCTGTTTTTCTCTATTTGTTTACTACTCTTCATTTTAATTGAGCGACCAAATGAATTTAGTCAAATGTGAAACTTCACAAAAAATTCAGGGCAATATTGTTGAACCATACACAAGTCTGTAGAATATTTGGAAAAGGATAATAATTTTTAGAATTCAAAATGGTCGGGTTATGTGCTGTTGCACCACTTATTAATTTGTTAAGGGCATTTTAATAATTCAAATGAGGTTGGTTAATTCATCACAATTTCTTATTGAATATTTGCAACACAACAGACATTTTTGTTTTACTGTTTGAAGAAATAAAATTTTGTCTTGCACTTTAAATTTGAATTTGGGTTTGATTTAGAGCGAAGTGATGACTAACAAAAAAAATTGTGATGACCTGGCATTCATTAGCAGGAGGTTACTGTAGCTTGCTTATCGGGGTGTTACAAGAATGGTAATTTCTTTGGTTATAAAATTGGTCCTAATATGATAGGCATCCAAGATTGGTATAATAAAAACTTTCATAAAAAGGTGCATTGAATACTATGAGAAGTTTGATACTTGATAATTGTTTTGAGATATAAAGACGGTGATATTAGAGTTGTGCTAGTTGAGTAGTTGTGAATTTGAGAAATACTTGTGTTGAAGATTGCAAGTCCCGTATCATGCACATATGGTAACCGTCGTGTAACAAATTGGAAACATGAGGTGTTCTTTGATTGTCTTCCTTATGAGTGGCGGTCGGGGACGAGCAATGCTCTTTTCCTACCAATCTATCCCCCTAGGAGCATGCGCGTAATGCTTGGTTTTTGATGACTTGTAGATTTTTGCAATAAGTATGTGAGTTCTTTATGACTAATGTTGAATCCATGGATTATACGCACTCTCACCTTTCCATCATTGCTAGCCTCTTTGGTACCGTGCATTGCCCTTTCTCACCTTGAGAGTTGGTGCAAACTTCGCCCGTGCATCCAAAACCCATGATATGATACGCTCTATCACACATAAACCTCCTTATATCTTCCTCAAAACAGCCACCATACCTACCTATGATGGCATTTCCATAGCCATTCTGAGATACATTGCCATGCAACTTTCCACCATTTCATTTATGACACGCTTCATCATTGTCATATTGCCTTGCATGATCATGTAGTTGACATCGTATTTGTGGCGAAGCCACCATGCATAATTTATCATACATGTCACTCTTGATTCATTGCCCTTCCCGGTACACCGCCGGAGGCATTCATATAAAGTCATATTTTGTTCTAGTATCGACTTGTATTCATTGACTTGTAAATAAATAGAAGTGTGATGATCATCATTAATAGAGCATTGTCCCAAATTAAAAAATTAAAAAAAAGGGGGAAGGCCAAAAAATGGGAGAAATAAAAAGGGACAATGCTACTATCCTTTTTTCCACACTTGTGCTTCTAAGTAGCACCATGATCTTTATGATAGAGAGTCTCATGTTTTGTCACTTTCATATACTAGTGGGAATTTTTCATTATAGAACTTGTCTTATATATTCCAACAATGGACTTCCTCAAATGCCCAAGGTCTTCGTGAGCAAGCAAGTTGGATGCACACCCACTTAGTTTCTTTTGTTGAGCTTTCATACATTTATAGCTCTAGTGCATCCATTGCATGGCAATCCCTACTCCTTGCATTGACATCAATTGATGGGGATCTCCCTAGCCTGTTAATAAGCCGTGTCGATGTGAGACTGTGGGAGCCCTGGATTAGGGGGTCTCCGGACAGCCGGACTATCTCCATTGGCTGGACTGTTAGACTATGAAGATACAAGATTTAAGACTTCGTCTCGTGTCCGGATGGGACTCTACTTGGCGTGGAAGGCAAGCTAGGCAATACGTATACGGATATCTCCTCCTTTGTAACCGACCTTGTGTAACCCTAACCTTCTCTGGTGTCTATATAAACCAGAGGGTTTTAGTCCGTAGGACAACAATCACAACATACAATCATACCGTAGGCTAGCTTCTAGGGTTTAGCCTCTCTGATCTCGTGGTAGATCTACTCTTGTAACACCCATATCTTCAATATTAATCAAGCAGGACGTAGGGTTTTACCTCCATCAAGAGGGCCCGAACCTGGGTAAAACTTCGTGTCCCTCGCCTCCTATTACCATCCGGCCTGGACGCACACCCTACCCGAGATCCGCCGGTTTTGACACCGACATTGGTGCTTTCATTGAGAGTTCCTCTGTGTCGTCGCCGTTAGGCTTGATGGCTCCTACTATCATCGGTAGCAATGCGGTCCAGGGTGAGACTTTTCTCCCCGGACAGATCTTCGTATTTGGCGGCTTTGCACTACGGGCTAATTCGCTTGGCCATCTGGAGCAGATTGAAAGCTACGCCCCTGGCCATCAGGTCAGATTTGGAAGTTTGAACTACACGGCCGACATCCGCGGAGACTTGATCTTCGACGGATTCGAGCCATAGTCGGGGGCGCCGCACTGTCTCGATGGGCATGACCTAGCTCTGCCACCAGACGGTACTCCAGAGGCTGCGCCCACACCAATCGAGGACGGGTGGCTAGACACCGCCTCAGGGGCTACAGTCTCAACGGCGATCGAGCCGAACACCAGCATAATCCTCTGCGCAGCCCATGACTGCAAGGTGCCGGACTCTCCTCTGCACCCCGAACCATCCGCGCCCCTGCCAATCGAATCCGACTGGGCGCCGATCATGGAATTCACCGCTGCGGATATCTTTCAGCACTCGCCCTTCGGCGACATTCTGAATTCACTAAGGTCTTTCTCCTTGTCAGGAGAGCCCTGGCCGGATTATGGCCAACAGGATTGGGATGCGGACGACGAAGAAATTCGACGCCCACCCACCACCCACTTTGTAGCCACTGTCGATGATTTAACCGACATGCTCGACTTCGACTCCACAGACATCGACGGTATGGACAACGATGCGGGAGGCGAAGATGAACCACCGCCCACAGGGCGCTGGACGTCCACTTCATCATATGACGTATACATGGTGGACACACCAAAAGAAAACGACGACGAGAAATGGAAGGACGTACCGAAGGCTTGTTCCCTTGAGAAGCAGTCAAAGCGGCGGCGCAAGCGCTGCCCCAAATCCCGCCTCGCCAGAAATAACGACCACACAGACCCAGCGTTGGAGCAGGGCGAATCACTGCCGGACCATGGCAATATGGAAAATCAACCGAACAAACCAATTCTGACGAAGATAATAGTCCGGACGACACAACGCCGGACAGGCACCCGGAGCAGCAAAATGCCCATCAAAGGCTTATTGCCACCGCGAGGAGCCTAAAAAGCAGAAGCAAAGGCTCAAGGCTGCGCAGGACACCCTCCAAATCAGATGGAGTAAAATACTCAACACAGCAGCGAAGTACGGCGACAATCGCCCCACCAAGAGCTACCCGAAGCGGAAGTTGCTACCTGAATTCCATGAGGAGGCCTCAGACCCCTCACAACCAAAAATCAAAACAGCCACCTGGCCGGATAGACGACCTCACGGCCACATAGAGCGGCAAATAATGCCACTCACAAGACAATACGCGATTCACGTGGGGGCTTGCACCAAAAGGACATCGCAACCAGATCCATCTATGGACCACGCAAGCACGCCCCAGCATACGATATAACATCTGAACAACGCGGTACACCCAGATACAGGGGTGCCACACACCCCCTATGTTTCACTGATGAGGTGCTGGATCATGAATTTCCAGAGGGATTAAAACCTGTAAACATAGAGGCATACGACGGAACAACAGACCCTGGGGTCTAGATCGAGGACTATATCCTCCACATCCATATGGCTCGAGGAGATGATCTCCACGCCATCAAGTACTTACCCCTCAAGCTCAAAGGGCCAGCCCGCCACTAGCTTAAAGGCCTCCCCAAAAACTCCGTTGGAAGTTGGGAAGAGCTTGAAGACGCTTTTTGGGCAAATTTCCAAGGAACTTATGTCCGGCCTCTGGATGCGGGTGATTTGAGCCATATAACTCAACAGCCCGGAGAGTCAGCCCGAAAACTTTGGAACAGGTTTCTTACTAAAAAGAACCAAATTGTCGACTGTCCGAACGCCAAAGCATTGGCAGCTTTTAAACGTAGCGTCCGTGACGAATGGCTCGCCAGACACCTCGGCCAAGAAAAGAAGAGAACGATGGCAGCATTAACAAGCCTCATGACCCGCTTTTGTGCGGGTGAGGACAGCTGGCTAGCCAGATGTAGCACCAGTGACCCCAGTACATCCGAAGTTAGAGATGGAAACAGGAAATCACGGCGCGACAACAATAACAAACGCCGGAACAAAGCAGACGACACGAAGAGCACGGCAGTAAGCGCCGAATTCAAAAGCTGTCGGCCAGGTCAGAAGCCGCCCTCTAAAGGCACCAGAGACGAACTGTCCATCCTGAATAAAATTCTAGACCAAATATGTCAAGTCCATAGCACCCATGGCAAACCAGCCAATCATACCCACAAAGAATGTTGGGTCTTCAAGCAGTCCAGCAAGCTCAACGCCGTACACAAGGGGGAGGATACACCAAGCGAAGATGAGGATGAGCCTCTCAAGGGAGACGCTGGGGAACAAAAGAAATTTCCACCAGAGGTCAAAACAGTATACATGTTGCACGTGATCAATGGAAGAAACGAACCGGCACTCCCAGAAAAATACGCCCAAAGGCCTATCACCGCGGAGTCCTGCCACTGGTCGTCTCAACCGATCACTTTCGACCATCGCGATTACTCAGCAAGTATCCGGCGTGCAGGATGGGCTGCCCTGGTATTAGACCCAATAATTGACGGATACCGCCTCGCACGAGTCCTGATGGACGGTGGCAGTAGTCTATACCTGATATACCAGGATACAATACGCGAAATGGGGATAGACCCAACAAAAATTCGCCATAGCAATATTACCTTTAAAGGAGTAACGCCAGGCCCAGGTGCTCGTTGCACGGGCTCCCTGCTACTAAATGTTATATTCGGCTCCCCCGACAACTTCCGTAGCGAACATCTAACCTTCCACATCGCTTCGTTCCAAAGTGGCTATCCAGCACTACTCAGGTGCGAAGCTTTCGCTCACTTTAATGCAATACCACACTACACTTCCCTCACACTCAAGATGCTGGTCCACGTGGCATCATTACAGTAGACGAAAATATTAAGCGATTTCTGCGCGCCGAAGAGCGTGCGGCTGCCTTAACAGCCGCACACTAAAAACGGCCTCACCAACTAATTAGCAGGTCCCCTATTACAATACAAGGGGCTCAACGGGCGCAGACAAGTGGCAATTCTTACTCACCTTGAATTATACATGGTTTATTTAAAAAATATCTTTTTGCACGACAGCTTTTTTACCTAAGCTCCTCTCTTTCACAGATAATCATCGTGCTACACCCATCTAGGATACGGCACAACGGAGACATAGGCGCAGATTTGCAGCAGGGACCCGCTCCAAGGATTCTTTTCAGATTAAGACCCTGCGTAAACCTTTTTTACTGTCTCTTGTTGATACATATCCACCGAATTCTCAGCACAATTGAGAAGGATGCTGACGTCTTGGCATGTGGCCACGTCAGAATAACGCACGTACCTGGACACAAGGGGCTTCTTACAAGCGGCACTATTTCGGCCCGGTTTATACCATAAAGACCGAATACCTTAGGGAGTGTTCGGCGTCGCGAGTTCGGCCTTATATGCATCAGCTCCGAATCATTGTCTTTGGTCAAGTGTTGGGTTTGCCCGGCTCCTATGTTTTGGTGCCTTACATTCTGCTTTGCCGGCTAAGGTAGCACCAGGAGAACTACTACGATTGTGCCCTGGTTCATCCGGACGAGCGCCTCAATAGAGAAAGCCGAAAACTGACTGTCATGATATAGCGTGAGACTGGTCAACCACTCGATGACTTATCGGAATGTTAGAATCCCTCCACCTTAACGAAGGGCCGTTTTCCGGCCAGGCATATGCGCACCCCGCGATCGGGAGAGTGCGGAGCCACCAGGGGCTATCTAGTAGCCCCACTGTCAAACTCCTGTGGCTAAGTGAAAGTGTTCAAGCATTATAGTCCGGTTGCCTCGCTCGCTGTGCTATCACCTCCTTATCAGGACCAACACATTGGGTTAAGTGTGAACACACGTTTTTTGCGAGCACCTCCGCATTACATGCGTGGGGGTTGAAGCCGACGACTGCAATCTTTCAGGTTATACACATGTATACATAAACGGCCGCACAGGAGGCATCATACTACTTTCAGGCAAAAGTATAAACACAGCCTTATAAAAACATCATAAAAGCATTATGTTTACAATGAGAATACATATCACTCAAACATAATATTTTTCGAGCACTGGGCCTCTATCAAACGAGCACCCTCGAGAACTTCCTTGAAATAGTGTTCGGCAGCCACACGGCCTATGGCCGAAACTTGCACCGCAGTAGTGGTAGTGTCCATCTCCGCCCAGTATGCTTTAGACGGGCAAAGGCCATCCGCGAGCCTTCTATGCACGCCGACCTCTTCATCGCATTAATGCGCGACACCGCATCAAGGAGCTACTGCACTAAGCTAAAATAGCTGTTCGGCTTAGGCCCTTCCGGCCATAGTTGATCCACAACAGACCTCATGGCGAGTCCGGACAACCTATTCAGTTCGGCCCATTCGGCTAGCTGGTCAGTCAATGCAAGCGGATGCTCTGGAACGTGGAATCTCGTCCAGAATAGCTTGTCCACTTCACGATCTGTCTGACCTTGGAAGTACTTGGCCGCGTCGGCAGCGCTCGCTGCCAAATCCATATACGCATCTGCCGAGCCCCACAGCCAATCCAGAGGGGCAAAACGACGACCTTCGCCGAGATCAAGGCGCGACGTCTCGGACGCCGACTGGCGGTGCCCGAGGAAGAAGAGACAAGGATCCGGCTGTCAGCCACAGTCGGACTCACATTACCATAGAGCGCGACCGAGACGGCCGCCCGAGAGCAGTGGAACGATGGGATGGCTGTCCGCCTCCTCCTCCTCGCAAGGAGAGGCAAGTCTCCCCGCCGCCTGTTGACCATCCGACTCTCGGAGACCGCCTTGGCCGCCGAGAGGGAGTCAGAGAAAATGACACCCGCCACCGGATCGACCGACTTCACCGATCCCTGGCGCTGGAAGAAGAAGATGAGTTGGGTCCGCCTTGTTTCGGGCCCCGCATTCAAGAGGAGCCCTTTCCCAAAGGGTTCGTGCTCCCAAGAGACACGGCAAAATATACCGGCTCCGTGAAGCCGGAAGACTGGCTAGTCGACTACTCCACGGCTGTCAGCATAGCGAACGGCAACAAGCGTGTCGCCGTAAAGTACGTTCCGCTCATGCTCCAGGGCATGGCCCGGACATGGCTGAACAGCCTGAAGCCCCGCAGAATCAACAGCCGGGTCGACTTCACTGAAGCATTCGTCGGCAACTTCACCAGCATGTACAAGCATCCTCCCAAGCCTCGTCAGCTCTCCTTGTGCATGCAAGGTCCCAACAAGTCGACTCGCGACTACCTCACGCGTTGGGCCGAGCTTCGGAACTCTTGCGAGGGCGTGCACGAGGTGCAGGCTATCGAGTACTTCACCGCCTGGTGCAGAGAAGGCACCCTCCTCGAGCACAAGCTCCTCTGCGACGAGCCAGAAACCCTCGACGAGCTGCTGATCATAGCAGACAAGTACGCCCTGGCCGACTCCTCCATCAAGGCGAAGATTCAAGTCAGCGCAACTGGCAAAGTGGCCCCTCAAGCTCCAAGAACTCCGGCGGGAGATGCCAGTCGGCGACAACAGCAGGGCGACCACAAGCGCAAGGCCCCGCAGCCGGCTTCCAGCAGCCGGCAGGTCGCAACAGTTGAAGCACAGCAGTCGGATGGGTAGCCCCCGCCCAAGCGACAGAAAGGCGGCAATCCCAACTGGTTGCCGGCCTTCTCCTATGAGCAGACTCTGGATGGACCTTGCAAGTTCCATAGCGGTGCGAAGCCGTCGAATCACACCACCCGGAAGTGCCACTGGCTCACCAGGATCACCAAGGGAGACGGCCTCCTTCCTCCCCCGCCTGCTAGGCAGCCGCCTCCGCCCTAGCAACCGTCCGTCAGGCAAGTCAGCGCAGTACAAGACGAATACCCTGAAGAACACGGAGCCTACGTGGTGTTTACCAGTATGGATGACGATCGACACAGCAGGCGGCTGCAGCGACAAGAGGTGAATGCAGTAGCATCAGAGACGCCAGAGTTCATGCACTGGTCCGAGAAGCCAATCAGCTGGAGCAGGGCTGACCACCCTGAGGTGATGTCGAGTCGGGCTCCTATGCCTTGGTCTTGGATGCCACCTTTGCTACGGATAGACGAGCCATGCGTTTCTCGCGAGTTCTGATAGACGGAGGCAGCAGCATCAACATCCTGTACAAAGACACCATGGAGAAGTTAGGAATCAATCAAAGACAGTTTCAGAATAGCCGGACTGTGTTCCACGACATTGTTCCTGGGCTTTCCTGCTCACCAATCGGCCAGATCCTGATGGACGTCCTCTTTGGAGACAAAGATCACTTCCGCCGAGAGTCAGTTTGGTTTGAGGTGGTGGACCTTGAGAGCCCATACCATGCGCTACTCGGCCGACCCGCCTTGGCGAAGTTCATGGCGGTCCCCCACTACGCCTACCTCAAAATGAAGATGCCTAGTTCCAGGGGAATTCTGACTGTAGCCGGCGACTACCGGAAGTCGTCTGCCTGTGCGGCTAAGAGCAGTTGGCTAGCCGAGTCCCTGGTGATCGCAGACGAGAAGCGGCTCCTGGAGCGGGTTGTGGCGATGGCCGGCAAGCAGCCAGAGGTGTCGCCCAACCCAAAGGAATCGGAGGCTGAGGGTTCGTTCAAGCCGGCCAAAGAGACAAAGAAGATGCCCTTGGATCCGGAGCACCCGGAGAGGTACGCTGTCGTAGGCGCAAACCTCGACAGCAAATACGAAGGCGAGCTCGTCGATTTCCTCCGTGAGAATCGGGACATCTTCGCATGGTCCCCCAAAGACATGCCAGATGTACCGACGAAATTCGCCGAGCACAAGTTACATGTCCGATCTGATGCAAAGCCGTCCAGGCAGCCCCTTTGCCGCCTGTCAGAAGAGAAGAGAAGAGTTGTTGGAGAAGAGATAGCCCGACTCCTAGTAGCCAACTTCATTATGGAAGTGTTCTTTCCAGAATGGCTAGCAAATCCGGTCCTGGTACTGAAGAAGAACAAGCAGTGGCGAATGTGTATTGGCTACATGAGCCTCAACAAGGCCTGCCCCAAGGACCCGTTTGCTCTACCAAGAATTGATCAAGTGATAGACTCCATAGCCGGATGCGAGCTGTTGAGTTTTTTGGATGCATACTCAGGATATCACCAGATCAAGCTGAACCCGGCTGACAGACTGAAGACCGCCTTCATCACGCCGTTTGGAGCCTTCTGCTACCTCACCATGATGTTCGGCTTGAGAAATGCCGGCGCCACCTTTCAGCGTTGCATGCAGAAGTGCCTCCTCAAGCAGCTCGGCAGGAACGCCCACGTCTACGTGGACGACGTGGTGGTGAACACGGAAAGGTGTGGAACACTGCTGGAGGACCTCAAGGAGACCTCTGAGAACCTGCGCCGATTCCAGATCAAGCTCAACCCCGAGAAGTGTGTCTTCGGAGTACCAGCCGGCCATCTCCTTGGCTTCCTGGTCTCTGAACGCGGCATAGAATGCAACCCTGTAAAGACCAAGGCCATTGAGAGAATGGAGGTACCCAGCCGACTGCTGGATGTGCAAATGTTCACCGGTGCTTAGCGTCCATCAGCCGATTCATCAGTCAGCTGGGCGAGAAAGCTCTCCCCTTATACCAACTCATGAAGAAGACCACTTTTTCGAGTGGAACCACAAGGCGGACGAAGCTTTTCTCCAGTTGAAAAAGATGCTGACTACTCCACTCGTTCTGGCGGCTCCGACTCCTAAGGAACCTATGCTCATGTACATCGCCGCCACCAGCCGGGTAGTCAGCATGGTCATTGTAGTGGAACGCAAGGAGGAAGGCAAGGCGCTACCTGTCCAGAGACCAGTATATTACCTGAGCGAAGTACTGTCGACCTCCAAGTAGAACTACCCCCACTACCAGAAGATGTGCTATGGCGTACACTTTACCGCCAAGAAATTGAAGCCTTACTTTCAAGAGCATCCAGTCACTATGGTCTGCATGGCCCCACTTGCCGAGATCATCGGAAGCCGAGATGCTTCTGGTCGAGTGGCCAAGTGGGCCATAGAGATGGCTCCTTACACCATCCACTACCAGCCCTGCACCGCCATCAAGTCACAAGCATTGGCCGACTTTCTCGTCGACTGGGCCGAGACCCAGTACCTGCCTCTAGCGCCTGACTCCACCCATTGGCGGATGCATTTCGACGGCTCCAAGATGCACACCGGCTTGGGAGCCGGCGTCGTCCTCACTTCCCCTAAAGGCGACAAGCTCAAATACGCACTGCAAATCCATTTTGCCGCCTCCAACAACGTCGCCGATTATGAGGCGCTCATTCACGGGCTCCGGCTTGCCAAAGAACATGGCATTCGCCGGATCCTGTGTTATGGCGACTCGGACTTAGTGGTCCAACAGTCATCTGGCGACTGGGACGCCAAAGTTGCGAACATGGCGAGTTACCGTTTCCTCATGCAGCAACTCAGCGGGTATTTCGAGGGGTGCGAGTTCCTCCATGTGCCAAGAAACGACAACGACCAAGCAGACGCCTTGGCACGAATCGGCTCTACCCGCCAAGCAATACCATCTGACGTCTCCCTTCCATGCCTCCTCAAGCCGTCTGTCAAGCCTTCACCAGAATCAGACTCCATCTTTGTGCCGGCTCCTCCCGAAGAAGTCGGATCCGACTCCAGAGCCCCGGCAGATGGTACAGGGATTTTGGCAGATGGCTCCAAAGCCGGCACAGTCAAGGCCGGCCCAGGGACCGCAGTACCCGGCCTGGGGACTGCGGCGGCGGACTCGAAGACTCTAGAACTCAGCCCAAGAACCGCGCCAGTCGGCCTGGGGACTTCATTAACCCAGCAAGCGGTTGTTGACTCCAATTCACCGCCTCCCAGCCCAACCGCCCTCGTCCAAGTCGCAGTTCTGACAGTCGAAGAAATAGCAGCACCCTCATGGGCCCAGCCCATCCTCAAATTCCTGGTGAGAAAAGAGCTGCCGATTGATGATACCTCAGCTCGGCAAGTACAACGCCGAGCGGTAGCCTACACCAAAGTCAACAGAGAGCTGGTCAGGCGCAACATCACTGGTATCTACCAGTGCTGCGTAGAGCCAGAGCAAGGCCAAGCAATTCTCAAAGACATCCATCAAGGCGAGTGCGGCCACCATGCGGCTTCAAGAGCACTCGTCGCAAAAGCCTTTCGACACGGTTTCTTCTGGCCGACTGCCTTAGAAGAGGCCAAGGAATTGGTCCAAAAATGCAAATGGTACCAGAAGTTCAGCGCCAAGCCGCACCAGCCGGCTTCTGCACTCAAGACCATCCCCATTGCCTGGCCTTTCGCAGTTTGGGGTCTAGACATGGTGGGACCATTCAAGACAGCACGAGGTGGCTTAACTCACTTACTTGTCGCAGTGGACAAGTTCACCAAGTGGATAGAAGCGAAGCCAATCAAGAAACTGAACGGTCCGACTGTCGTGACTTTCATCTCCGATATCACAATTCAGTACGGCATACCACACAGCATCATCACCGACAACGGCACAAATTTTGCCAAAGGCGCCTTGGCCCATTTTTGCGCAACACAGGGCATCCGACTGGACCTAGCGTCCATCGCCCATCCACAGTCAAACGGCCAGGTGGAGCAAGCAAACGGCCTCATACTATCCGGCATCAAGCCCTGGCTGATCGAGCCTCTGGAGCGCTCGGCTGGCTACTGGCTCGACGAGCTGCCAGCCGTCCTCTGGAGTCTGCGCATGACTCCAAACAAGTCAACCGGCTTCACGCCTTTCTTCCTCGTCTACGGTGCCGAAGACGTCATCCCAACGGACATAGAGTTCGACTCCCCACGAGTCACCATGTACACCGAGGAGGAAGCAGAAGAAGCACGTCAAGACGACGTCGATCTGCTGGAAGAGGGCCGGCTGTTGGCACTCAGCCGATCCAGCATCTACCAGTAGAGCCTGCGCCGATACCACAACAGGAAGGTCAAGCCAAGATCTTTCCAAGAAGGCGACCTTGTGGTCCGACTGATCCAGCGAACAACCGGCCAGCACAAGCTGTCGGTGCCTTGGGAAGGCCCTTTCATCATCAGCAAAGTGCTGGGTAACGACTCCTACTACCTGATTGACGCTCAGAAGCCCCGAGCACGCAAGAGGGATGACTCCGGCAAGGAGACAGAGCGGCCATGGAATGCAAATCTCCTCCGAAGATTTTACAGTTGATGCAGTATGTACCACGCTACCTTTTGTATTAAAGTACCAAGACTTCGGGCCCCCCGAGACGAGCTCGGAGACTACCCTCTTTTATCTGTATGATAAAAATTATGCCTACAAGTATGTTACTCTTTGTTATGCCGCTTGGCACCGGGCTCGACAAGTCATCCCGGGGACTTGCCGCCTTGCACTATGAAATGCTTCCTGCAGTCGGACAAGTAGTGTGTAACGCCTAAACCGTCTCCTGTCAGAAGCCGCAGCTCGTAGAGCGACTGTACGGTGGGCAGGAGTAAGGTATAATGGGCGTTCGCATGAAAAATGGCTAAGGACTCAAAGCATAAAACATAGCTCAAGACGGCTTCCAGCCTTTTTTTTCGCAAACCAACTCTTGAATAGTCGGATTGCCGCCTTCTATTCAACTTGCTCAAAAACTGTTAAAACGGCTAAGTACTTGCCTTCCCAAAGTAGCCAAGCATTTGATCCAACGGCAGTCCGCAGAGAGGCTATCCGATTGGCAAGGCAGGTAACTAAGGGAAAGCGGCAAAGGAAAAAAGCCAAAAGAGCAATGAGCAAGAAAAGATAGAATTTAGATAAATATTTACATAGCATAGGCCCTTGGACGAATCTTCGAGCAGAAGTTCAAAATACACCCCGCGGGTGGAATTGTGCGAATTAACAAGTTCTTCAGAGACTACTAGAGCAGATAAAATAAAGATAAGGCGGCAGCTTAGGAAGCAGCAGACGGATTCGGAGGGTTGGAGGAGGCGGCAACGTCAGGCGTTGGGGCGGCCGGCTGGGCAGTCTCGGCTTGATCGCCTTCGGCAGCAGTCAGCTCGGTCACACGCGGCTCGTTGCTGGAGGCGCGGTCGAGCTGAGGCTGGCCGTCCACTCCGTCTTTTGGTGCTTCTGTCTCGCCTCCGTCCTCCGCCTCGCCTTCCTCCTCGACGCTGGAGCCGATCGCCTCCGCCGAGTCCTCGCCGTAGTCTAGGTTCATCCCAAACCACTCCGGCGGTACCTCCTCGCCGTCTTCAGACCGCTCCGGGACAAAGATGCTGGTGTCGGTGTACTCGGCGATCGCCGCAGCACACTTGACGAGGGCGTCTTCCGCAGCTGCCAGCTTCGGCTGGGCCTCTGACCGGAGGGTGGCCAGCCGGTCTAGATCCAGCCCCGGATACCACGCCTTGACGAACTCCAAGGCCCGGCGCGCTCCAGCTCGGGCCGAGGATCCCTTCCATGCCTCAAGCCGACCAGCCGCAACCTCTAGCCAGTCGGCAGTCAGGCTGGGGGTGCGTGGAGCCTGCATGTCCGGCCACAGGGCGGCAATCGCCTTGGCGCTGACACGTTGAAGCCGGCGCAGCATCCGGTGAGTGGGCCGAAGGCGAGCCTCGATGCTCAGGATATGCTCATCAAGGGTTCGGGGGGCATCGGCGGCGATCTCTGCACCTTCCGCCCTCCGACTTTCACGGTCAGCCTCGATGGCTTGGATGGCGGCCTGCGAGTGCCCAGGGAAGAAGTCTGCCAAGACGGAAGAAACGAAGAAGCAAGTCAAAAACCAGGAGTCGGCATGACTTATAATCGGCAGCTCGAAGAAAGAAAGTAAAGAAACTCACCATCAACGATGTCTTCAATCTCATGGAAGCCGGAGGCCAGCATCGCCTCCTTGTCAGTCCAGGAGGAGCGCTCGCTCGCGAACTCGGCCAGGAGGGCTATTTCCGCCTCTTCCACCTCCTTCTGCGTCTTCGCAAGCAGCTCCCTCTGCTCTGCCAATTGAGTGACAAGCAGATCGCGCTCCGTGGCGAGCTTGCTGCACTCCTCCCCCTTGGCGCGCAACGCGGAGTTGGCGTCGCTCAGCTGCTGTTGAAGAACAGCGTTGGCTTCTGAAGAGAAGGAAGAAAGAAGGCGTTAAGTCATCAATAAAGTAGGTCGCCGGAGAGATCCGGCCCGATTGCTCAGCAGTCGGCCCGAATCTCGGGGACTATAGCCCGCGGGTGCGCCAGCGCGCCCCTGCAAAGAAGAAAAAGGACTTACTCTGGCTCTCCGACAAGTCGGCAGTCCGCTTGCCCAGCTCTTCAACGTTACGGTTGAAGGCAGTAACGCGGAGGTTGTGGTAGTCCTGCGACAAGTGTTTCAGACAAAAGTTAGTACCCGGAGCTCACCAATTGGAGTTCCGGGCCGCCTGCTCAGCAGCCGGCCCGAAACTCGGGGACTACACCCAGTGGGTGCGCTGGCGCGCCCCCATAGAAAGGAACAAGAAAACAAGGACCAAAGAAAAAACATACCCAGACGGCTGCTCGCGATGCCAGGTATGCCTTGGTGCAGTTCTGGAGGGCGTCGCCGTCAGCTCGAAGCTTCGCCTGGACGTCCAGAAGCGCCTGGTTCAGCGGCCCTGTGCCGCCTCCTCGCACCCACCCAATGGGCGCGGCGCTCGTCGCTTCGGCGTCTGGGATCGCCGACCTGGCGGTGCCGGCCTCCAGGGGGCGGGGTGCCGAGGTTGCCTTCTCAAGACGGCTGCGCGTTGGCGAGCCGACTTGAAGGAGTAGCCTCGCCACGGCCTCAACTTCAGTCGGCGGCACCGGAGGGTCCGCTGGCTGTTTGCCATGCGCGCTCCCAGAAGGCGGCGGAGGCGGTGGCAGAACGATCACGTCCGGCGTAGAGGAGTTGCCGCCTTCCCTCTCCATGATGGGGTTCTCGCCGCCGGCTCCCCCAGTCTGCCCCGTGAACTCCGGAGGCGGCGGCACAGAGTTTAGTGGGGGGACGAACACCGCCGATTGGCGGCGCGCGGCCTCCTCAGCCTGCCGCTTCGTCGCGGCGACGGCTTCGGCCTCCGCCAGTTTCTTCTTGGCGGAGGCCTCCACCTTATCGGCCTCCGCCTTCTCCAGGCGGGCGGCCTCTTCCTCGTTGCGCTTCTCCTGCACATTTTGCTCCGTCGCCTCCCGGAGGTCAGCAGCGGGGTCAATCCGCCGAGTGGTGGCGGACGTCTCCGCTGACCCCATGACGGAGGCAGCGGCAACCCTCTCAAGAGTAAGGGGAGCCATGAAACAAGGGAAGCAAGCAAAAGACTCAGACAAAGCTGCAGAGAAAGAATAAAGCGTTGAGACGGAATACTCACGCGGAGACCAGTGGTGGCTTCTTCACTTCCTTACGGAAGCAGATGGACTTCGCAGCCGCCTCGTCCCGCCGGGTCACCCCAGCCGAACCCTTGGGCTTCTTCGGCCGACTGCCGAACAAGGTCGGCACGGCCCTACGCTTCTTCCCGCCGCCTGGAACACTCGGCGCGGCAGAAGAGCCCGCGCCAGGCTAGTTGGCTCCTGGCCGATGGCGGGGGGCGACTTCTCCCTTGGCCTCATCATAAGGCCAGTCGGGGAAAGTGGCCGAAGGCCTAGAGCCGCCTGCTTCTCCTCCTCCTCCCTCCGCGTCGTCTTCCGAAGCCGCTGCTCCCAGATCGGGGTCGTCGACGTCGCTCTCTGCCCGGTCGCCAAGGAAATCGCGGGCCGGCCCCGTGGTGCATGCTGGTGGATGGAGGAGGGGATTCTGACCAAAGCCGACTAGTCAGGCCGCACAAAACAAACTCGGCGAGAAAGAAGACAATCCAAAGAAAGAAAGAAAGAAAAGGCAACTCACTACGGGCGGGGGGTTGGCGCGGGAGTACGGCTTCGTGCCGAACCGCCAATCCTCCAGGAGCTTGCTGTCCGAGAGGTAGTTCACCACGTAGGCCACCTCCTCGTGAGGCATGTCCTTGGTGCACATCTGACTCGGGTCACGGTGCCCGCTCATTTGGCATATCATGTGGGGGCGACCTTGGAGCGGGAGAACTCAGCGCGCCACGAAGGCGGCTAGCAGGTCTGGACCAGTCAAGCCCTCCGACTACGTCAGCACTCGGAGTCGCGTGACGGTGCCGGCTCCCGCAGGTGTCAGCGACTTGGCCCGGTACGACCAGTTGGGCAGTCTCCCTGCCGGCGGGCCGGCTTCGAAAGCCTGCAGGTTGACCCAGTCGCCCTTTGCTGAGACGCTCCTGACATAGAAGTACGATCGCTGCCACATCTTCACCGACTTTATCAGCAAGATGGTGGGGAAGGGGTTGTCGGCCCCCGACCTTCGCACGGCGATGAAAGTGCCGCATTGAGCCGGCACGCCGGCACGGCTGCAGCCTGGGTGCCGAGCTTGGAGAAGAAGAACTCCCCCCCCCCCCCCAGAGCTCGAGGGTGGGGAGGACTCCGAGGAAGCCTTCGCATAAGGCCACGAAGGCGGACAGCAGCACCACCATGTTGGGCGTGAGGTGGTGCGGCTGGAGGCCGTAGAACTCCAGAAAAGAGCGGAAGAAGCTGCTCGCCGACAGCCCCAACCTGCACAGACAGTGCGAGCGGGAGATGACCCGCTCACCCTCCTGCGGCGCGGGGGAAATCTCCCCCCTCGGCGCAAGACGCACCCACACGTAATCTTCGCCGGGGAGCCGACGAGTCTTGCGGAGGAACTCGATGTGGTCGTCGTGAACTTCTGAGCCGTCCCAAGTGCCGGAGCGCACCGAGGGAGGAGCGGCGGCAGAAGAAGAGCTCATCGCGAGCTGATCGCCGCGGCGTTCGTCGAAACTTGGGAGCGTGGCGGAGCGAAGAAGAAGAAGAAGAAGGAGAAGAGCAAGGAGTATTGAGAAGGAGGGGCGCGCGTGCTCTGCCGCCCCCCCTCTTTCCCCTACTTATAGCCTCATGGGCTGCGAAGCCGAGGGGACGGTCGTGGGATTTACTGCGCCCACGACCCCACGACCCCCACGTTTCCATGGCAAAGTTACTACGCGCAGTAACTTCACAAGAATCCCAACCGTCCGCTCGGCCCACAACGGATCCGCTCGAGCGCCGAGGCACGGTAATGCCCCCCCCTACGGGCCTGTCCCGTCACGCATGTAGGCTGGCAGACTGGCTCAGCCACGCGTTACCACGTGACAGGCCCGGAACAGGCGGCGGCCCGGAAGCTTAGCCAGCACGCTTCTTGGATCCCGCCATGATGTTCGAAATACTATGCAAGCCAGAGTTGGGCGGGTCCGACTCCTTCTAGTCGGTCCGGCGGAAGTGAAGCAAGAACCATGTTTCGGGCACCCGGAAAGAGAAACTGCTGAGGCTTCTCGGCCGATCATCCGCGGCGCCTAACCAGCTTCGGGGACTACTGTCGGAGTAATGGGCCACGGGTAGGCCAACCCGAGCCCCGAAACCTTTCAAGACATCGGGGCAGGCTGCGCCCCTCAAGACCCCAGGACAAAGAGCCGCCTTCTGAGAAGTCGGCGGCAAGGCGGCCGACTGCCCACTCGCGGCCGAGTCCTGAGGACGACTTCAGGATAAGCCGACTCCTGACTGGCGACTTCCAGAGAAGCCGGCTTTGGGGAGTCAGCCCGCAACTCCAACGAACCCCATATCCTCATCGGGAGGGACAGGACCGGGGAGTGGCTACAGTAAAGCCTGCTCCCGCCCCTTACCAAGGGCAGGCATGGCCACAGCATGCCGTACCCGGGGAGATCTCCGTGCGGCGTGGCACTGTTGTCGTGCCGGCCCTGACATCAGCGCCGAAGGACCGAATCCTGCGCCCACGACGGCTTGTCTGTATGGCCCTAGGGCGGTCCACCAGTAAGTGGGACCCTAGGAGACGGCAAGTGCGCCACCAGTCAGCCCCCGGAGTCGGCCACACCCTTCCCCGGGGCCCACACGCCATTAATCAGATGTGACGAAGAGTGGCAATAGTTATCGCCTGCCAGGCGGCGGGGCTGTTGCCACGACTCCATGATCAAGCCCGCGTCATCAGAAGCACGGCTGCAGTAATCAGCAGCCAGCAAGACCCGCCCGCGGCGGACGCGACATGTCGGCTCCGTACCTGGCCAATCGGCGAGGCCCACCAGTCGGCGGGCCCCAGCAGTCGGCAGAGAAGACGGAGGCCAGAGGCACTGATGGCTGGGCCCGCGTCTAGCCAGATTACCATTGTACCCCTGGGGGGTAGGCCTATATAAACCCCCAGGGCACCCATGCAAAAGGGTTGGAATCCATTAGCTCTAGACCAGATCATATAGGAGGGAGAGAGCTAGCCCTGCCCTCTCCTACCTCTAGGAAACAACTCAAGGAGCAATCGTGTAAACACCTTCCCATAGTGATCATGCGGAGACCCTGTAGAGCAGCAGTAGGGGTATTATCTCCCCGGAGAGCCCTGAAGCTGGGTAAGATTCGTTGGCATGCATGTCTACGCCTCATCCCGTTTCCAGGCACCGGCGACGTTCTACTCGCCCCCATCATGATAAGCCATCCTTTGGCATATGTCGCACCCAACCCCCGACAACTATCGACGACGTGCATGTTGCCAAATACCCCTTCGGATCGCTAAGTTCGACTACCGATGACATGTACCACTACCATCGCCGAGATCGCGAGAACGTCTACCAACGACCTCGGAGTGCGTACGGTGACCGTTGTCGAAGACCCGTACCTCTACCGCTATCCGAACATGAATGTCTACTTCCCTTGACGACCCGTGAACGACTACTTCTACGAACTCGTTACGCCCCGAAAAGGCACGCTTCAAAGGTATAACGTCGAGACGACCGCCGTGGACGAATGTTGATGATGCATAAGTTGCACCCTATGTTTGCACCATGTCCGAGTTGTCACTTGCTCGGTCCTCCTCTTCAGCCGCTAACTCGTGGGGACCCGGTTACCGGGATCACCCCACCATCTTTTGCACGCTCGCGCCACATTTTCTTTTGCACCGACGTCTCAATGATTTGTCGAAACCAGAACGTTGCCGTGGCACCGTTTCGTTATCGTCGTCGTGGCACCCCTTTCGTTTCTGCCATGATGACAAATGCTTCATAATACTCTTGTCAACATTTTCATAAAATTGCATAACTTTCATATGTCATCCGCATCATGATAACAACTTCAAGAATGTTTAAACTGTTGCTTGCTTCAATTGCTAAATGCATATGAGGTTTTCCAGAATTGTTGCTTGTTGTTCCGGCCTCATTTAAACTTGCCTAGTTAGGTAGTTTTATTATGCTTCACCTCTTGCCATGTTAATCAACATGTAATATTGGTAAATTTCTAACCGCGACTAAACTAAATAATTGACGTGGTGTTTCGTCAACATGCAACTCATTGCATATTGGGCTCCATTTAACTTGTAGTTTTGTCTGTGCACTTTGCCATGCCATGCATATTTAACCAGACATGCATCATACTTGGTTGTGCATCATGCCATGATTATGTGATGGCTGTTTACTATGTTGTTTGCTTCTTTCCGGTGTTGCTTCTTTGGGCTAGTTCCGTTAACGTTGCGTTTGTGAGGATTCGTTCGACTTTGTCCGTTTGTCTTCTTCATGGACTCATTCTTCTTCCTTGCGAGATTTCTGGCAAGATGACCATACCCTCGAAATCACTTCTATCTTTGCTTGCTAGTTGCTCGCTCTTTTGCTATGTCACGATACCTACGACATGCTTTATCATGCCTCCCATATTGCCATGTCAAGCCTCTAACCCACCTTTCCTAGCAAACCGTTGTTTAGCTATGTTACTGCTTTGCTCAACCCTCTTATAGCATTGCTAGTTGCAGGTGAAGATGAAGTTTGTTCCATGTTGGAACATGGATATTGTTGGCATATCACTATACATACATTGTTTATTTAATACATCTATATACTTAGTAAAGGGTGGAAGGCTCGGCCTTATGCCTGGTGTTTTGTTCCACTCTTGCCGCCCTAATTTCCGTCATACCGGTGTTATGTTCCTTGATTTTGTGTTCCTTACACGGTTGGGTGTTATGGGAACCCCTTGACAGTTCGCTTTGAATAAAACTCCTCCAGCAAGGCCCAACCTTGGTTTTACATTTGCCTCACCTAGCCTTTTTCCCTTAGGTTTCTGGAGCCCGAGGGTCATATTTATTTTACCCCCCCCCCATGCCAGTGCTTCTCTAAGTGTTGGTCCAACTTGAGCGATGTCTGGCGCCCCCTGGGCAACCAGGGTCTATGCCAACCCGACGTCTTGCTCATCCGGTGTGCCCTGATAACGAGATATGTGCAGCTCCTATCTGGATTTGTCGGCACATTCCGGTGGCTTTGCTGGTCTTGTTTTACCATTGTCGAAATGTCTTGTAACCGGGATTCCGAGTCTGATCGGGTCTTCCTGGGAGAAGAATATCCTCCGTTGACCGTGAGAGCTTATGATGGGCTAAGTTGGGACCCCTACAGGGTTTTGAACTTTTGAAATCCGTACCCACGGTTATCGGTAGATGGGAATTTTTTAATATTCTGTTGTAGAGAACTTGACACTTAACTTAATTAAAATGCATCAACCGCGTGTGTAGCCGTGATGGTCTCTTCTCGGCGGAGTCCGGGAAGTGAACAGGTTCTTGTGTTATGCTTGAACGTAAGTAGTTTCAGGATCACTTCTTGATCACTTCTAGTTCACGACCGTGCTTTCCTTCTCTTCTCTCTCTTTTTTGCGTATGTTAGCCACCATATATGCTTAGTGCTTGCTGCAGCTCCACCTCACTACCCTTTTTCCTACCCATAAGCTTAAATAGTCTTGATCTCGCGGGTGTGATATTGTTGAGTCCTTGTGGCTCACAGATACTTCCAAACAGTTGCAGGTGCCGATGATACCAGTGCAAGTGACGCAACCGAGCTCAAGGAGGAGCTCGATCAAGACCTTGGTCGTTGTTTTGTTTTGTTTCCTTTTGATCAGTAGTGGAGCCCAGTCGGGGCGATCGGGGAGCTATTGCATTAGGGGTTATCTTTCTTTATTTGGTTCTGTAGTCGGACCTTGATTGTATCTGGATGATGTAATGCTATATTTATGTATTGTGTGAAGTGGCGATTGTAAGCCAACTCTTTATCCCTTTCATGTTCAGTACATGGGATGTGTAAAGATTACCCCTCTTGCGACATGACTACTATGCGGTTATGCCTCTAACTCGTGCTCCAACACGTGGGAGATATAGCCGCATCGTGGGTGTTACAAACTCGGCGTCGTTCATCTGGTACACACGGCATCTTAGATCTGGACACATGGTGACGTACATAGTCAAGGTCCATGCATAATAATGTTGTGCTCAAATATGGCGGTCAGTAATACTGTGCAGCAAATAGTACTACTCCGTAGACTAAGGCATAGCCTAGTGGTGTGAAGTGGTTGATGCCTTCCCACCCACCTAGGTTCAAGGCATGGTACTTGCAATTTGGGTTTGTTGCACCAATTATACTGTAGGGGGTTCCCTTAGAGTCTTTCTGTCAAAAAATAGTACTACTCCAGTATAGAGGAAGTAAAATAACCGGCTTATTATATATAGCCACTCCTGGCTACATGGATGAGATAGTAAGACATGGAAAAACAAAAATGGTGGCAACTAGTGGGTTCAAGTCTTCAAGGGCCTAGCTAGCTATATGCGTCCTCCAAGGTAAAAAGTACTCCTACTAGTACGTAAATAGAGTACTAGTACAACAATGAAAGAGAAGGCGAGAGGGTTAAAAATGGAATACCTGGGTAGATGGTGACGGTCTGATCGTGGTAGATTGTGTGACCATGTTGCACATCAGTGGTACCATGGGTAACAACTGCTAAGATAGTTGATCCCAATATGCCAAAGTCAGCTACAAGGTTCCATATTCGACCGAATCGCGAATGCAAATGCACATCCAGGATCGGCGATCTTATTTTGATCGCGGGATGACTGGTCCTTGCAAAATAATGGAGTACCGTTAGGGATGAAAATGATGGTTTGTGCATTCCGTTTGTAATCTCCCGTACCGTAGGATGGCAACCAGATGAAACAAGTCCCCTGGCTTGTCACCGCGAAGATGCCGCCTAGATGGCGCACGGTGTCTTCGAACGTGTAGGGGTACAAATCTGCTGCCACCAACATGCGCCAGCCTTTGCTGTTACTGCCTCTTGCATTGATGGCAATCCTTATGTCGAACACCGTAATGAGATAGTAATCGTCGTAGCCACGTCGCTTTGTCGGCAGGTCCGCAATTGCTATCTTCTTCAATCTCATGTAGGCATCATCATATGTATTCATGTAAGTGCATCTAGTGCCACCCCTAGTTGGTTTTGGAGTATTGACGACAAACCTAGTTGAGGGACTAATGTGTTTGTGAGAATTGCAGGATAACACAGGTAGAAGTCCCTCATTGATTCGGTTTTCCTACTAGAGATGACCCCTAAAAATGTATGAAGACATTGAAGTCAAAGGTGGTATATGAAGACATTCACATTGAAGACTATGACAAGAGAAGACATCGCATGAAGCCTATGGAGCTCGAAGACTTAGATCTTTCGTAGTTCTTTTTCTTCTTTGTTGAGTCATAGGAACCACCATACTGTTAAGTGGGGTCCAAGAGAACCATTCAGAATGACTGAAGTGATGCTTAAACAAAACCTATGTCTTCGAGTGAATACTATGAGAGCGAATCTTGTCCAGAGTCGGACAAGTCAGCTTTGCTCGTAGCCCAAGTAAAGTTGCCGTGTGAGTTTGAAATCTGACCGCTGGAACACGTGTCAGTTCCTTAGTGACCCAGGGTCATTTCGGACAAATCAGGTCGGGTTGCCTAGTGGCTATAAATAGCCCACCCCCTACAACCATAAACGGTTGGCTGCTCAGAGTTAGTGTACGGCTTTTGTCGTTTGAGAGCAACCCACCTCGAAGCATTTGAGAGAGAATTCCTTGCGAGGATAAAGCCCTAACCACCCAGAGCCAAAGAGAATTAGGCATCACTTAAGTCTTCTTGTCTATGTGATCTGAAGACTTATTACACTTGAGGACTGTGCATCCTCCAGCCGGTTAGGCGTCGCGTTCTGAGCATCCAAGAGACATTGTGGATCGCCGTTGAACGAAGTCTGTGAAGGTTTGGTAGTCTACCTTGAAGACTTACCAGAGTGATTGGGCGAGGTCTGTGTGACCTTAGCTCAAGGGGAATACGGTGAGGACTGGGTGTCCTGAGCTGCGTGTTCAGGACTGGGTGTCCGGGACTGTGTGTCCTCTGGTTTAAATACCTAGCCGCCCTAACCAGACGTACAGTTATCACAGCAACTGGAACTAGTCCAACACATCATTGTCTTCAACAAGTCACTAGTTTCATCCTTACCTTCTCTTTACGTACTGTTACTCCTTGTCAAGACATTGTATGATTGCATTATCTGTTATCTTCACTGAGTGACTGCGTGTTCTGTTTGGCTTCATAATATCTTCCTACCTGATCCTTACTACATTGCTGCTCTTAGTCATTGTGCTTTCACTCTATTGAATACTTGACTATGGCTTGCCTTGTGTAGTCTACCTTCCGCTGCAGGGTAATAGGTTTATTTCTATCGTTTGTCTTCATAACTTCCACGTTTTGAAGACTTTCATAAAAATCGCCTATTCACCCCCCCTCTAGTCGATATAACGCACTTTCAATTGGTATCAGAGCAAGGTACTCCCTTGTTTTGTGTGATTCGGTTTAACCACCTGGAGATTTAGCTATGTCGACTGCAAGGATAATCAAAGTCTCCGCTACGTGCCCCGTCTTCGATGGAACTGAATATCCCCACTGGAAGAATAAGATGCGCATGCATCTTGATGCCATTGACGTCGACCTATGGTATGTCGTCAAGAACGGCGTTCCCAAGGCTGGAGAAGGTGTCACTGCTGCTGACGTCAAGAAGTTCGTTCAACTGGACTCTACTACCAAGAATATCATCTGTGGTCATCTGACCAAAGGACAGTATGGCCGCGTGAGTGCTTTGGAAACATCTAAGCTAGTCTGGGACTAGCTCTCCAAGGTCAACGAAGGCGTCTCAACCCAGAGAGATCAGAGAATCAGTGTCCTTCGCAACCTCTTCAACCGCTTCAAGAGAAATGACAATGAGAATGTCCATCTCACATTTGATCGACTCACTGACATCATGAATGAGCTTCAAGCCCTTGGCGCTACTGAGATCACCAAGCATGAAGTCGTCAAGACACTACTGAGATCACTTGACAGTTCGTTTGACACCCTAGCCCTGATGATTCACGAACGTCCTGATTTCAAGACACTCGAGCCGTCTGACATACTTGAGAGGCTCAACACACATGAGTTTCAGCTTTCTGAGAAAAGAGATATCTACGGTCCAAACTATGGGCGAACTCATGCCTTGAAGGCAAAAGTTGTCTCCTCATCTGAAGAAGAATCTGACAGCAGTTCTGATAATCCTGAAGACATTGGAAGGGAACTTGCTATGCTTGTGAAGAAGTTCCAAAAATTCACCAAGAAGAAAGGCCTCAGAAAGTCTTCCTGATCAAGCTCAAGGAACGATGAAGCTTTTGCTTATGACTACAAGAAGAAAACATGTCACAAGTGCAAGAAACCTGGCCACTTCATCTCTGAGTGTCCGCAGTGGGACAATGACGACAAGAAGAAGAAGAAATACTCAAAGTCTTCTTCCAAGTCTTCTTCAAAGTCTTCATCACACAAGAAGAGCTCATCTGGCAAGGCACGTGCGTTTGTTGGCAAGGAAATTGATTTAGAGGAAGAGTCCGCTTCTAAGGAGGCGGAGGTGGAGTCTAAGGAGGAGTCCGATTCTGGTGTTGCAAGTCTGGCTACAACATACGTTGCCAAGTCCATCTTCAACACTGAAGACAATGACCTCATCACCGACACCGATGCAAATGACAACGACTACTCCGCTCCTACCTACTGCTTCATGGCACGCGGTGCCAAGGTAAACACACGCACTACTCACTATCAAACATCTAGTGACGATGACTCTGATTGTGGTTCAAAACCCAGCTACAAAACACTTGCTAAAATTCCAACTGAACAACAGAAAGCCATGGAACATATTCAAAAACTGTTAGACAAAAGCGATGATCTGTTAGGCGCTGAAATGACTCGATCTGAGTCCTTAATTGAAGACATAAAAAATCTTCACGTTAAGTATGAGGAACTTGAAAGTCGTCATGAAACGCTCTCAACAACTCATGAAAAGCTTTCCTATGATTATCTTCAAAGGAAGCAATATCTTGAGAAATTGAGAGCGGCTCATGAAGATCTTCAAAAGGAAAATGAGTCACTTCACGCCAAACAGATCAGTTCCGCGCAGGAAGGATTTGAACCACCATGTCTTAAATGCATTGAGCGTGATAATGCTACTACTGTTGCTGAATGTTCTACTGCTGCTACTGTTGCAATATCTTCAACTGTTGATGTGGGAACTAACCCCTCTGCTGAGGATTCCACTGCTATTGCTGATGAGAATGCTAGGTTGAAGACATGGCTTGAAACAGGGATGTACAAAAGTCTTAAAGGGCATCAGACACTATGTGATGTCCTGAAAAAATAGATCTTGAACCGAAACCCGAGGAAAGAGGGTGTTGGGTTCGTAAGGAAAATGAATGCTGATGGCTCTTACTGGAAACCTGAGCAGTACCCCAAAACCACATGGGTTGCTGCAAAGGAATCTTTCAGCAGATCTATCCAATCTATCTGGCTTCTCTTGTGCAAACCCCATTGTCATTGATGAATCCTTTGATGCAAACTATAAACTGTTTAAGAATCAGAATGGTGAAGTGTTTGCCAGGTACATTGGTACTAACTGCAGGAATGGACCGCCTATGAAGAAGATCTGGGTTCCGAAAAAGTGTCTGGAGAATCTTCCTGTGAATGTCATCATGACACCACACGTGAAGAAGACAAACCTCAGACCACAGGCTTCATACGGTCCAAAGGCTTCATACAGACAGAGGACTCACCTGAGTCGCACTAACGCAAATGTTTTGCAGGGAAACCATACTCAGGCCTATGAATATGAGCGCGGTTCATCAAACCGCCATGTTCATAAGACCAAGAACTATTCTGCTATTCTTATGAGTACTATTGTCCGCCTGCAAGACTTTTTGCTAGGGCTCCAAAGCCAAAGTTCTCAGACGCTGCACTTAGACTTATTGCTTCTAAGCCACCCTTGAAGATGTGGGTGGCTAAGAAAGCTTAACTCTCTTTTGCAGGGAAAGGTCTCCAGCAGAAAACCAAAATCGTCTGACGCTATTGCTGGGGACCTTAAACATCTTGTAGGGCGCAAGATCAAATGCCCGAATGGTCTTACTATGTACTTCGTTCCTGAATCGCTTGCTACTCTCCCTATTAGTCCTAATCTGGATCTAAGCTTTCATAACCCACTGGTTCGTCAAATGTTTTTGCTTCACAATTCTCTTCGTGAAGCCTATCCCCCTAACTGCACTGTAGGGTACGACACCAGCGTCTTCAGAATGGATTATTGATAGTGGGTGTACAAATCACATGACTGGCAAAAGAAGCCTTCTTATGGACTCAACCTTACGTCCATCCGACAAGAGTCACATCACATTTGCTGACACTGGTAAAAGTAAGGTATTGGGTCTAGGTAGAGTTGCAATCTCAAAGGATCAACACATGGATAAAGTCATGCTTGTTGAATCCCTTGGCTTCAACTTAATGTCTGTCTCAATGCTTTGCGATTTGAACATGATCGTAATATTTGGAAAATATCGCTGCCTTGTTCTAATGGAATCTGACAAGTATCTAGTGTTTGAAGGGTGTCGGAAAGATGACTTGTACGTGGTAGATTTCTCAGCAGGACCACAACTTGCCGTATGTCTTCTAGCAAAGGCTTCAGAATGCTGGCTCTAGCATCAGAGGCTAGGGCATGCCGGCATGAGGAACCTCCACACCCTTGCAAAGAAGAAGCATGTCATAGGCATCGAGGGCATCAAGTTCAAGAAATATCACTTATGCAGTGCCTGTGAAGCAGGGAAGATGACGAGGGCCAAACATCCCTCGAAGACAATCATGACAACCACTCGACCCTTCGAACTGCTCCACATGGATCTTTTCGGTCCCACTCATTACTCAACTCTTACTACTACTGCTTGCCTCTATGGCTTTGTTATTGTTGATGATTATTCTAGATATACTTGGGTGCACATAATCCTCTACAAGACTGAAGTGCAGGATGTCTTCAGACGCTTCGCAAATCGAGCTATGAACAATTATGGAGCCAAGATAAAGCACATCAGAAGTGACAATGGCACTGAATTCAAGAACACTGGGCTAGATACATATCTTGATACCTTGGGCATCACACATGAATTCTCAGCCCCGTACACGCCACAGCAGAATGGCATCGTCGAACGCAAGAACAGAACACTCATTGAGATGGCCAGAACGATGCTAGATGAATACAAGACCCCAAGAAAATTCTGGCCTGAAGCCATTGATACTGCATGCCATACAATCAATCGTGTTTATCTTCACAAGCTTCTGAACAAGACATCTTATGAGCTCCTTACTGGCAAGAAGCCAAATGTCAGTTACTTCAGAGTATTTGGTGCCAGGTGCTGGATCAAGGATCCACATCACACTTCAAAATTTGCACCAAAAGCACATGAGGGTTTTATGCTTGGAAATGGAAAGGATTCGCACTCCTACAGAGTCTTCAATCTCTTTCTCTATAAAGTGGTTGAAATAGTGGATGTGCGATTTGATGAGACTAACGGTTCACAAAGAGAGCACCTGCCAAATGTGCTAGATGAAGTTCCATCCAGCGAATCAATCAAGCTAATGGGAACTGGAGAAATCATACCCTCTGAAGCTCAACCTGAAGAGGAACTTATCATCTCCGCACCTGATCAACCTGAAGACAATGCTCAGTCTGAAGACAATCCCACTAACAATGACAATGATCAGCAAGAGCAAAATCTTCGCCCTGTACATCCTCGTGTTGCCAATGAAGTGCAGATTGAGAGAATAATTGATAGCATCAATGCACCTGGTCCGCTTACTCGTTCAAGGGCAACTCAGCTGGCAAATTTATGTGGGCACTTCGCATTCGTCTCAATAACAGAACCCAAGAAAGTTGAAGAAGCCTTCATGGAACCTGAATGGATTCAAGCTATGCAAGAAGAGCTTCAACAGTTTGAGCTGAATAATGTATGGGAACTGGTTAAGCGTCCTGATCCTCGGAAGCACAGCATAATTGGCACCAAATGGATATACCGCAACAAGCAAGATGAGCATGGTCAAGTTGTCAGAAACAAAGCTCGCCTCGTTTCTCAAGGATATACTCAAGTGGAAGGCATTGACTTCGATGAAACATTTGCTCCTGTGGCTCGACTTGAAGCCATACGCATACTGCTGGCCTATGCAAATCATCATAACATACTTCTATATCAAATGGATGTGAAGAGTGCTTCTCTCAATGGAAAGATTGAAGAAGAAGTGTATGTTGCACAACCGCCTGGCTTTGAAGATCCAAAACATCCTGACATGGTATACAAGCTCAACAAGGCACTGTATGGCCTCAAACAAGCCCCTTGGGCTTGGTATGACACACTCAAATACTTCCTGAAGAGCAAAGGCTTCATACCTGGTTCCCTCGACCCCACTCTCTTCACGAAGACATATGATGGTGAACTGTTTATGTGCCAAATATATGTGGATGACATTATCTTCGGCTGCACCAATCAGAAGTATAGTGAAGAGTTTGGATATATGATGCAAGAGCAATATCAGATGTCCATGATGGGAGAGCTGAAGTTCTTCCTCGGTCTCCAAATACGATAGCAACGCAACGGCATCTTCGTATCTCAAGAGAAGTATCTAAAAGATTGCCTGAAGAAGTTGGGTATGCAAGACTGCAAAGGCTTCACGACGCCAATGCCAGCCAAACATCATCTGGGTCCCGACGAAAATGGTAGAGAGTTCGATCAAAAGGTATACCGCTCCATGATTGGTTCTTTACTTTATCTATGTGCATCTAGGCCAGATATTATGCTTAGTGTTTGCATGTGTGCTCGATTCCAAGCGGCACCAAAGGAGTCGCATCACTTAGCTGTGAAGCGAATTCTTTGATATTTGGCTCACACCCCAACTCTAGGATTATGGTATCCAAAGGGCTCAGAGTTTGATCTGGTTGGATTCTTGGATGCTGATTATGCTGGTGACAAGGTGGATCGCAAGTCTACATCAGGCACATGTCATTTTCTGGGACGATCACTTGTATGTTGGTCTTCAAAGAAGCAGAACTGTGTATCTCTCTCCACTGATGAATCTGAATACATTGCTGCTAGATCTTGCTGCGCTCAGCTTATGTGGATGAAGCAAACACTCAAGGACTATGGCATTCATCTGAAGCAAGTGCCACTACTGCGACAACGAAAGCGCCATCAAGATTGCCAACAACCCAGTTCAGCACTCGAAGACAAAGCACATTGAAATTCGTCATCACTTTCTCAGAGATCATGTTGTGAAGGAAGATATTGATATCATACACGTCAACACTGAAGAGCAATTGGCAGATATCTTCACCAAGCCCTTGGATGAGAAGAGATTTTGCAAGTTACGGTGTGAGCTAAATATCTTGGAATCCTCAAATGTCCTGTGATTAGGCACACATCCTAACACTTATGCATATTGATGACTTAGATGTGCAACACACGAAGAAAAGTATATCTTCAATCAATGAAGACATACATTCTAAGTGTGAATATATTAATGTGGAATTTGACTTTGGAGCGCCACGATAATTGTGCGCCGTGTCTGGGTCTAATACTTCCTATACGGTGGGTAACACCACCACCCAACTTTCTGTTTGAAGTGCTTCACTCATGGTGTTACATTAGCTATGTCTTCACATTTGGTTTGGCTTCAATCTCAACATGTCTTCATGATGATCTTCACTATGTTGATTATATATATACATATACTAGTGTTCTGTCCTCTACAGCATTCACTTATAGCTATGTCTTCTTGTTGAATCTTTTGAACTAAGTGAATGTGATCGGACCCTAACCTCTCTATGCTTTCTATCTCAAACTCTATCTCTCCAAATCATATGCATTCTATTGAAACTGTCGAATGTCTTCTCTGCGTCCTTGTCAGCAGAAGATACAGAGACAACCATTAAGTCTATTTTCAATGCCCATTCCTTGACCTGAAACCCGGAGAAGTGGGAACGACCACCCAACAATCCAGGCGTGCATGGGACGTGGAACAACCCCCGATATGCTGCATGACGGCCACGTGCCCATCAGATGTGAATCGCCAGGGGCACCTGTGTAATAATGCAGTGCTGCCCCTGTACCTATAAATACACGCCTCACCATAGTCATTATCTCTTCTTCCACTCTCGCACGAACCCTAGCGCCACCGCTAGCACTCGACGACGCCGGCGACGAAGCACTTCGCTGCCGCAACCTCTCCGACGCCGTCTTCACACCGACCGCGGACATCGTCCTCTCCGCCGTCGCCGTAGGTGTCCTCCGTCGCCAAGTTAGGGAACGGAAGATCGAACTGCTCGGCCTCCTCTTCCACTCCTTCTAGCAGTTCTTCGTGTGGTAAATAAAACCTCCTTTTTACGGCCCCCTTTTGATCCTATAGCTTTATCACTTTCTACCACAAGCAGTTTCTATTCACACAAGATGGATCTCTTTCATACTGCATCTCATAACATGCCTAGTATATTCACTTATGCTTCACAAAGTAGTTAGATTCCTCACTTGTGCTGATCCATGGATTCGTACAAATCTGGAACCAACTCCTTATCTATGAGTGAATGTCTTCGCACGATGAGGTCAATGTCTTCTAAACTGATTTATCTTCAAAATCTTCTGAGAATGCATATGACCTCTTCCCCTTCCCTCGCACCTTAATGCTGTCACAGGTACATGTCCGTGGGAGAATCCTTTGGTTCTCATAGTCTGCATTCATTTGCAGAATTCTTACAGCATCACATAAATTCTCCCGAAGCCAGTTCCTGTTTGTCCAGCAAGTGAAAACCTTTGAAGCCTCTGAATGTATTGAAGCCTTTCAGATTAAGGTTCATGGCTTCAGAAAAATTAGCAAGGAAGGGTGGCAGAAAGCGTCGAGGAGAAACATCAAGAGATCTGCCCGATGACCTCTCAGAGCTGTACAAGACAGATCCTGAAGAGGATTACAATCAGCGCAAGACACGAATCCAATGGATTCGACGCTATTGGGCAGAACAGCAGTTCATGTACAGATTTGTGACCAAGGAATATGCTGAAAAGAATGCCATCAAGCGACCATGGGGAGACATCCTCTACAAAAATCTTCAACCCAGGACCAGAGATGAAGCCATTGAACAAGGCTTCTATCCCTGCATGGTCCGTGGACCACAGCCTGCGGATGCTGACCCATCGTCACTGCTATGGTGTCGTGACGACATTCTGTTCAAGCGCATCTTCTAGTTTGTCTGGAACTCAGCAAAGCAGAACAAGAAGACATTGGGACTAGACTTCAACCCTGGTCCTTCTGCTCCAAGGGCTGACGGCACACGTGATGTAGAACCCAATGTCGTCGGTCCTTTCTACAACCTTGAAGGTCTCATCACCCATATCTTAGTTCAAGGGACAGCCGTGAATGAGCCTGCAGATGACGCTGAATCAGATGAAGCGCCTGCAGCGCCGAAGCCAAAGAAGCTGAAGGAGCCAAAAGCTTCAAAGCCTGCCTCTGCTCCAAAACTCTTACGGGCGAAGCCACTGGCAACTGCACCTCCTGAAGACAGTGTGCAGTCTGAAGATTTGTCACGCATCTCCAAGCCCCAGAAGGTCAAGATGCCTCTGCCACACACCGGCCAAGAGCTAACAGCTGCTGCCATTCTGCGCAATGATGCCATTGATCTGTCAAGTGATGAAGATCTTGCAGATGACGCTTTTGAGCAACTCATCAAGAGCAAAGAAGAAGCAGAAATCTTCAACGATCTGCCTCTCTTTGATGTAACAATCATCCACAACTTCATTGATGAATGGTTTGACACGCCAAACATCAGCTTCGAAGATCTGCAACTACCCATTGGCCTCAGTGTCGCCTTCCATGGCGCCATTGCTTCAGAGTTAGCTATCGCCCAGCGCATTGTTGAACTGAAGCAAAAGATTGACTATGAAAAGGCTCAATTCAAGAAGCATATGGCCAAGCTCAGCGTGCAAGAGGTGAAGAACTTCAAGATTATGCTGCACGAGCTCAAGGAAGCCTTTCTCAAGAAACGTGCAGAAGCTCAAGGTTCTCGTGAACGCATGAAGGTTCTGGCTGACAGATGTGTGCAAGCCTACAATGAGGCTGAGAAGCGCAAGGCCCTTGGGCGTCCTGGCATCGACCCTAGGATGGCCGCAAAGAAGAAGAACAAGCCCGCTATGGCTGAACCTGACGCACCAAGGCAGGAAGCAGATCCCATAGTCTTCCCAACTAGAATGACTGGCTCGAAGCCAAAAAGCTGGTCAACCGCTTCAGAGCTTAAGAAGACGAGGACTGCTGAGGCTGAAGCCAGGAAGAGGAAATATCCTGAAGCCTCTCCTACTGCCCCTGGTCACAATCACGTTCTCCTCGAGAACCGCTTCTTGGTGGGGTAGGGGAGTAGCAGCTCGTGGGACTTCTTCTTCATCGGCTGATGCAACCGGAATGTCTTCAGCTGTTGCAGCTTCAGACGCAGAGACTGGAGGCCTAGGTCCTTTGCGAAGCATGCGCAATGCAGGCGACGCCTGTGTAGTTGGAGTTGGCTGGGCCTCAAAGTCTTCTTCCTCTTGTGGGCGATCAACCCATGAAGCATCCTGAGCAATTGCCGTCAGAGGACGACCAATGCTGATGAGTTCGCTGTGCTCGAGCTGGGGAAGGACTGCACCATCTTCTACATGGTCATGGTGACCAATGTCTTCAGCAGCGATGGGATCAGCTGCTGGAAAGTCTTCAGCTTCATGAGCCTCTGTGAAAGCAGGCTCATGGATTGTCAGTTGACGTTCAGCGTTAGGACAAACCATGGAACTGGGTTCAACAATCAAAGGCTCTGTGGGAGCAGCCCGTTCTTTCTTGGACTTCCTCTTCTTTTTGGAGAATGCTTCAATGCCCAGGACTTCTTCATTCGCCAACTTGCTGCATCAGGCTCTGATCTGTTTGGCTTGAAGTTCTATGCCCCATGGGTCATGCGGCTGATCAAACTTCACTCCACTATCTCATATCAGCCATCTGCTCGCAATCATCGGATTTTTCTGCCTGATGTGGATATGTCTATTGAAGCCATCTATCCTGACCCTGCCAAGGAACCTCTAAGTCTTCAGAATGCAGAGCATCAGAGTTTTTCTCAGAACATTGAAGGAGTTGAAGCAGTCACTCGTGTGTATCCTTTGGCTGGCACTACACGTGCACCGCATCCTGCTCTCACTGAAGCCACTGACAGTACAACTGCTCCACGACCCAAGAAGCGCACTCGTGTTCTCAATGACCGAGAGCTTCTTGTGGCTCTTCATCAGAAACAGGATAGGCATCATGACTGGCTGAAGCATCAAATGCAAAGCCTCTTGGTGGATGTTAATCGCATTCACAATCTTGCCACCAAGAATGCTTTTGTTGCCCATGAAACCTCTCGCCGCACATGGAAAGGGCTGACACTGATGTGTTCTGAAGATGATCTTCAAGAGGATGGCTTCTCTGAGCGCTTCAAGTTTGACTCCACACCTCCTCGAAGGGCAGTGCTGCGACAAACTCCATCTCTTGAAGACTCTGAGTTCTCTTCCTCTGCCGCAACTGTGAATGCCAGAGTGATCGAGGATGAAGACGATGCTACTTCACCGCCACCTCCTTCAGCACGCTTCGACTCTGCTCCAAGCTCTTCTGCACCACCAAACACCACCAACGACCCTGCTGCTTCACCTACTCTTCATGGGCACGAGTAGATGCTCTATGTCTTCAAACCTTTTTGGTCCTTACTGACAAAAGGGGGAGAAGCATATGAGTTTGATAGTCTTCAAGCAGGTCCATATGGACGGGTGCTTTATATTTTGCTTCGTGTTTACAACTCTCGTTTTGATACATTTGGTTCTTTGAGTTGTAACACTTAAAACTCGATGGTTGTCTGCTACTTATTTGCCAC
Source organism: Triticum urartu (assembly GCF_003073215.2). Classification (NCBI taxonomy): domain Eukaryota; kingdom Viridiplantae; phylum Streptophyta; class Magnoliopsida; order Poales; family Poaceae; genus Triticum; species Triticum urartu. The sequence goes on along the minus strand of NC_053025.1, from coordinate 363,829,058 downwards.
CTTGTGATGCGATGATAAATTCCGCATGTGCGACGATAAATTCCGCACTTAGATCATTTTGCAGATGTCCATTTTCCATTATGCATGTCATTATCTTCACATACCCTTTACATGCATAGTGGATTGTCATCATAAGTTGAAGAGGATCTCCACAAGCACAACCTGCCATGTGCATTTGCATTCCAAAAGCAAACTACTTATATGAGCATCTTCAGGGGGAGCCCTTGCAACTTATGAAGACAATTCTTTATCCTTTACAATTTCACATATTATATTCCCCGTTGAAAACTTCAACTAGTTTGTCATCAATCACCAAAAAGGGGGAGATTGTAAGTGCATCTAGTGCCACCCCTAGTTGGTTTTGGAGTATTGACGACAAACCTAGTTGAGGGACTAATGTGTTTGTGAGAATTGCAGGATAACACAGGTAGAAGTCCCTTATTGATTCGGTTTTCCTACCAGAGATGACCCCTAAAAATGAATGAAGACATTGAAGTCAAAGGTGGTATATGAAGACATTCACATTGAAGACTATGACAAGAGAAGACATCGCATGAAGCCTATGGAGCTCGAAGACTTAGATCTTTCGTAGTTCTTTTTCTTCTTTGTTGAGTCATAGGAACCATCGTACTGTTAAGTGGGGTCCAAGAGAACCATTCAGAATGACTGAAGTGATGCTTAAAAAAAACCTATGTCTTCGAGTGAAGACTATGAGAGCGAATCTTGTCCAGAGTCGGACAAGTCAGCTTTGCTTGTAGCCCAAGTAAAGTTGCCGTGTGAGTTTGAAATCTGACCGTTGGAACACGTGTCAGTTCCTTAGTGACCCAGGGTCATTTCGGACAAATCAGGTCGGGTTGCCTAGTGGCTATAAATAGCCCACCCCCTACAACCATAAACGGTTGGCTGCTCAGAGTTAGTGTACGGCCTTTGTCGTTTGAGAGCAACCCACCTCGAAGCATTTGAGAGAGAATTCCTTGCGAGGATAAATCCCTAACCACCCAGAGCCAAAGAGAATTAGGCATCACTTAAGTCTTCTTGTCTGTGTGATATGAAGACTTATTAAACTTGAGGACTTTGCATCCTCCAGCCGGTTAGGCGTCGCGTTCTGAGCATCCAAGAGACATTACGGATCGCTGGTGAACAAAGTCTGTGAAGGTTTAGGACTCTACCTTGAAAACTTACCAGAGTGATTGGGCGAGGTCTGTGTGACCTTAGCTCAAGGGGAATACGGTGAGGACTGGGTGTCCTGAGCTGCGTGTTCAGGACTGGGTGTCCGGGACTGTGTGTCCTCAGGTTTAAATACCTAGCCGCCCTAACCAGACGTACAGTTTTCACAGCAACTGGAACAGGTCCAACACATCATTGTCTTCAACAAGTCACTGGTTTCATCCTTACCTTCTCTTTACGTACTGTTACTCCTTGTGAAGACAGTGTATGATTGCACTATCTGTTATCTTCACTGAGTGACTGCGTGTTCTGTTTGGCTTCATAATATCTTCCTACCTGATCCTTACTACATTGCTGCTCTTAGTCATTGTGCTTTCACTCTATTGAATACTTGACTATGGCTTGCCTCGTGTAGTCTACCTTCCGCTGCAGGGTAATAGGTTTATTTCTATCGTTTGTCTTCATAACTTCCATGTTTTGAAGACTTTCATAAAAATCGCCTATTCACCCCCCTCTAGTCGATATAACGCACTTTCAATTGGTATCAGAGCAAGGTACTCCCTTGTTCTGTGTGATTCGGTTTAACCACCTGGAGTTTTAGCTATGTCGACTGCAGGGATAATCAAAGTCTCCACTGCGTGCCCCGTCTTTGATGGAACTGAATATCCCCACTGGAAGAATAAGATGGGCATGCATCTTGAAGCCATTGACGTCGACCTATGGTATGTCGTCAAGAACGGCGTTCCCAAGGCTGGAGAAGGTGTCACTGCTGCTGACGTCAAGAAGTTCATTCAACTGGACTCTACTGCCAAGAATATCATCTGTGGTCATCTGACCAAAGGACAGTATGGCCGCGTGAGTGCTTTGGAAACATCTAAGCTAGTCTGGGACTGGCTCTCCAAGGTCAACGAAGGCGTCTCAACCCAGAGAGATCGGAGAATCAGTGTCCTTCGCAACCTCTTCAACCGCTTCAAGAGAAATGACAATGAGAATGTCCAGCTCACATTTGATCGACTCACTGACATCACGAATGAGCTTCAAGCCCTTGGCGCTACTGAGATCACCAAGCATGAAGTCGTCAAGACACTACTAAGATCACTTGACAGTTCATTTGACACCCTAGCCCTGAGGATTCAAGAACGTCCTGATTTCAATACACTCGAGCCGTCTGACATACTTGAGAGGCTCAACACACATGAGTTACAGCTTTCTGAGAAAAGAGATATCTACGGTCCAAACTATGGGCGAACTCGTGCCTTGAAGGCAAAAGCTGTCTCCTCATCTGAAGAAGAATCTGACAGCAGTTCTGATGATCCTGAAGACATTGGAAGGGAACTTGCTATGCTTGTGAAGAAGTTCCAAAAATTCACCAAGACGAAAGGCTTCAGAAAGTCTTGTCGATCAAGCTCAAGGAACGATGAAGCTTCTGCTCATGACTACAAGAAGAAAACATGTCACAAGTGCAAGAAACCTGTCCACTTCATCTCTGAGTGTCCGCAGTGGGACAATGAGAACAAGAAGAAGAAGAAGAGCAAGGAATATGACTCTGACGACAAGAAGAAGAAGAAATACTCAAAGTCTTCTTCCAAGTCTTCTTCAAAGCCTTCATCACACAAGAAGAGCTTATCTGGCAAAGCACGTGCGTTTGTTGGCAAGGAAATGGATTCAGAGGAGGAGTCCGCTTCTTAGGAGGCAGAGGTGGAGTCTGAGGAGGAGTCCGATTCTGGCGTCGCAAGTCTGGCTACAGCATACGTTGCCAAGTCCATCTTCAACACTGAAGACAATGACCTCATCACCGACACCGATGCAAATGACAAGGACTACTCCGCTCCTACCTACTGCTTCATGGCACGCGGTGCCAAGGTAAACACACGCACTACTCACTATCAAACCTCTAGTGACGATGACTCTGATTCTGGTTCAAAACCCAGCTACAAAACACTTGCTAAAATTGCAACTGAACAACAGAAAGCCATGGAACATATTCAAAAACTGTTAGACAAAAGCGATGATCTGTTAGGCGCTGAAATGACTCGATCTGAGTCCTTAATTGAAGACATAAAAAATCTTCACGTTAAGTATGAGGAACTTGAAAGTCGTCATGAAACGCTCTCAACAACTCATGAAAATCTTTCCTATGATTATCTTCAAAGGAAGCAAGATCTTGAGAAATTGAGAGCGGCTCATGAAGATCTTCAAAAGGAAAATGAGTCACTTCACGCCAAACAGATCAGTTCCACTCAGGAATGATTTGAACCACCATGTCTTAAATGCATTGAGCGTGATAATGCTACTACTGTTGCTGAATGTTCTACTGCTGCTACTGTTGCAATATCTTCAACTGTTGATGTGGGAACTAACCCCTCTGCTGAGGATTCCACTACTATTCCTGATGAGAATGCTAGGTTGAAGACATTGCTTGAAACAGGGATGTACAAAAGTCTTAAAGTGCATCAGACACTATGTGATGTCCTCAAAAAACAGATCTTGAACCGAAACCCGAGGAAAGAGGGTGTTGGGTTCGTAAGGAAAATGAATGCTGATGGCTCTTACTGCAAACCTGAGCAGTACCCCAAAACCACATGGGTTGCTGCAAAGGAATCTTCAGCAGATCTATCCAATCTATCTGGCTTCTCTTGTGCAAACCCCATTGTCATTGATGAATCCTTTGATGCAAACTATAAACTGTTTAAGAATCAGAATGGTGAAGTGTTTGCTAGGTACATTGGTACTAACTGTAGGAATGGACTGCCTATGAAGAAGATCTGGGTTCCGAAAAAGTGTCTGGAGAATCTTCGTGTGAATGTCATCATGACACCACACGTGAAGAAGACAACTTACCTCACAGTCATTAGATGTAGATCTACTGGTCACAAACGACGGATGGCACACACACCATCATCACCAACTTAGTCTTCTGTAGGAGTACTAGCAAGATTCGTGCATTCCACCGAACATCAAGCTGCATTTTTTTATAAAACACTTGTTGTGATTGACCCATGCGGGAGTAATCCCATGTGTAAAAACTAATGATATCTCGAGAAATAGGAGATAAGGTGAAGAGGAGTGGGGCATGGTGGTGATAGGTAGTCGGACTGAGCGGAAGCATGGGGATTGACGACCCCGGCAGCGGCCACCAGGCCAGTTTATTCTAGAGGATTCCTTTCTTAATTGCTCAACAGTGAGGTTGTTGGAGATAATGATGAACAAGGGAAGGCCTTCTCTGCAAATGTGGAGAGGGGTGCGGGTATCTATTAGTTTAATTTCCATCCGTCAAATATAGATCAGACGGTCTATATTGCAAGATGGCATGCGTACCATCATCACCAACTCGGTTTTTATAAGAGAAGAAATATAAGTATGGAGATACAAACGTATTATCGATACTTATTTCCATAAACTAGCATCTACATTCTATTCAACGCCTCAGCATGTGAGGCCTTAGCACAATGACTTCTCGACTGTGTAAAACAAAGGTTTTCCCGTCGCCGATAAGGAGGGGGTGACGGCAGCGCGCTTTTTGGCTTGCTCTAGTCCTAGTAGTCATACTAGGTGGTCTAAGCACGTGTAGATTTATTCTTTTTCACGTCTCGTGTTTGCCGTACTTCCATGGCTGTTGATGAATAAACGGTAAGTTATTCACGGGGAAACCCTTGTTCAGCGTGTTTGCGAGAGAGAGAGACAGTATGCGTGTGTGATATGTCTAGAGACTGAGGCAATGATAACAGATTCTTTGTGTCTATGTGTGTGGAGGATAGAGAGAGACATGTACATGGGGCTTTGTGTTGTGTAACGTGGAGACACATATACATAATTAGAGAGTGAGTGTGTGAGATACACATGCGGACATGGGGAAAGATGAGGATCCAGATTAATGGGTGTTTGTGCGTGTCTGTGTGTGTTTGTGTGCGTGTTTGTGTGTGAGAGGGAGTGTGTGTATGTGGAGTAGAGAGACCACTAATGATGTAAACCTAGTATAAGGGAAGGGGGAATGGTGTGACATGTGTAGTAGCGGGATAGCATGGGTGCGGGCGGGGGGAGCAGACTATTTAGAAGAGACCTCAAGTGTGTGTGGGAGAGTGGTGTGAGAGCGCACACGCGCGTGCGCGCACGAGAGAGAGAGAGAAGAGAGAAAGAGAGAGCTAGCGAGAGAGAGAGAGAGGAAGAGGGAGGGCGTTTGTGTCCATAAATGGCGTATAGATAGGGAGATAATGTTGATGTTGTTTGAAATTGGCCTATGTACGGAGATGCAAGGGAAGCGAGTCATCGTGTGTGTGATAGGGACTTCATGAGAGATCTAGAATAGATGGTGTAGAGAACAATGTGCAAGATCTTGAACGATGATACATTAGGGAGCTATGGAAAGAGTCACGACATATATGTATACAGGGAGGAGTTGGGGCAGGTCCGCATGTGGGAGAGATAGAAAGAGGAGAGTGGTGCACAAGGAGACAAAAGTGTGCTTGTTTGAAGTGGGGTGGTGTGTGAGGTGAGTGTGTGAGAACCACCTAACTAGGGAGATAGACGTTTGGGGGCGGCGTTTTGTGTGTATGGGAAAAATACACTCTACATAGTTGTAACGCCCCATATGTAACTTGCCATATTTGTATTCCAACTCTTGCTCTTTTCGGCACTAAGTTATGATATTCCTCATTGTTGGGTTTCGTCTTCATTTTGCATTTTGTCTTGTCATGCATCTCATATCATGTCATCATCTGCATCGCATTTGCATACGTGTTCGTCTCATGCACTCGAGAATTTTCCCCGTTGCCCGTTTTGCATTCCGGCGCTCCTATGTCCTCCGGTGTCCCCTTTTGCCTCTTTTCGTGTGCGGGTGTTAAACTTTCTCGGATTGGACCTAGACTTGCCAAGCGGCCTTGGTTCACTACCGGTAGACCTCCTATCAAGTTTCGTGCCATTTGGACTTCGTTTGATACTCCATCGGTTAACCGAGGAACCGTAAAGGCCTCGTGTGTGTTGCAGCCCAACACCTATTTAAAGTGGCCCAAAGCCCAGCTAAACCCCCTCCATCATCTCGGTCATTCGATCATGATCGTGTGGCCGAAAACCATGCTCAATTTGGAGTCTCCTAGCTCATTCTATGTATTAATAGGTGCCTCCCCCCAAAAATTCTGGATCAAACCCTAGCCTCTTCCTCCTCCCGCCGCCGGACGCGTCCGGATCGGGCCGGACACGTCCGCACCGCCGCGCCGCCGCCACATGTCGCCTCCTCACTTGCCGAGCCGCGAGCCCCACATCACCGCACCTGCCTGCGCCGGCCCGCCGTGGCCCAGGTCGGGCCCCCCCGGCCCGCGACCCCGCCCGGCCGCGCCCGAGCGCGCCCGCTCTCCTCCTCGTCGTCCGGCGCCGCCGCGTTGCCGCACCATCGCAGCCGCCATCGCCAGTTTCCCTCGTCGCCGGCGAGCCCCGGCAAGCACGCCGCCCCGCCGTCTGGCGTCTGCACCGACCCCGCACCGACTCCGGCAACGTTCCGCTCCAAGCTCCGACCTCCCCGTCCTCGATCCTTCCGGCCACCGTGTCCAGCAACTCCGGTGGCCACCTTCCCCCCCCCCCCGGTGAGCTACTGTTCTGGTGAGATCCCGGTGGACCTCGGGAAGCGCGCCCCAGATCCATATCTGAAATTAGGGTTGACCTTGTTTTGCCCTAAGTTTTCAGTATTTTTAGCATTCTTCATCGCATCATATCTTTGCACCCGTAGCTCCGTTTTGGGCGTGTAGCATACCAAATTGTTCATCTGGATGTGCACTTCATTTCATTCCATTGCACCATGTTCATTTGTGTTCATCTTGATGCCCTAAATGTTGTTGCAAGAGTGCTATGTAATGTTGGGTTCTGATTCTTAACAGATTATGGACATTTGTCATTTTTGCCATGTTTAATGTGTGCCTCCTATGAACTTAAGCCTACATGTGTTTTGGGCTATGCCATGCCATCTTTACAGGGGTGTATGCCATGCATTTTTGTGATCTTTGTGGTGACTAGCACAAGCATGCAAAGTAGCTCTTGTGATGTTGCTGATTTCAGGGACTTAGAATTCTTCTGAGTCATTTCCCTGATGATATTTTTATGCCATGTATTATTGTTGCTACCAAGTGATCCATGCCTCTTATGAGCATGTTCAGTAAGGATTATTTTGAGATATTTTTACGCTCTATCCATCCATGTGTTTGTTTGCAATTATGGAGCACCCTAGCATTACTCAATCTTGCTCTACTATTGCTATAAAATGTTCCTGGCAGATTGTTTACGTGTTAATCAATTTTGCCGAGGTTGTTGTAGTTGTTCCATGCATGCTATGAGAGTGTTCTTGCCATGGTTAGCTTATTTATCATGTCTACTTGCTGGGTGTATGCTTAGCTTGACATGCAATGCCTTGTGGTGAGTGCATCGAGCTCGCAAACATGCCTACGTAACTCTGTTTTTTCCATGTTCCAGTTTTCTGCTAAGTCTGAATCTGCTAACGTAACTTGCTATGTTCACATGGTTGCCATTTTATTTTCTGATCCCTTTTGTCTTATGGTCAGTAAGGGACTTTTGTTATATGCTTTGAGTAGTTTCATGCCATGCCTTTCTTTGCCATGATATGTTCCTGTAGCATGTTGTTATCTCGCTCTAAACATTGCTTCCTGATGTTAAATCCTTACCTGTTATTTTCACCAAGTCTGTGAACCTGATATCTTTTGCACTTTTGCCATGCTTGTTTGAACCTGCTATTGTGTGAATTAGCCATAGCTCATTGTTCATCTTTTGTCAAGCATCTTGAGTGGATCACTGCAATGTGCTTTGTTGCTATGTTAGAGTGCAGTAGCTTACTTTTCTTGATGCATTTAGGTGGCATCGTGCTGTTAATCGCAGCTTACTGCCATTATTGTTTTGCTTGCCATTTGCAAACCGTGCATCCGATTCCGGTGATCTTTATATCGATTTCAACCGAAATCAACTCATCTTTCCATCAGCACTCTTGGTTTTCCAAGTTGAGTCCTGGTTCAATTCTTCCTTTCCGAAGCATGCATATGCATTGCATATCACTTCCCGCATATCATGCCATGTTTTGCATCATGTTGCTTGCGCATTGCACCGTGGTTGATTGTGTCTCCCTTTTCTTGTGTTCTTGCTTTGGGTAGAGCCGGGAGACGAGTACATGATCGAGGAACCCTCTGAGTACGCTTTCGAGGATCAAGCTTACGTCAACTCGGAGAACTTTGTAGGCAAGATGACCATACCCTCGAAATCACTTCTATCTTTGCTTGCTAGTTTCTCGCTCTATTGCTATGCCTATTCTACGATACCTACCACATGCTCTATCATGCCTCCCATATTGCCATGTCAAACTCTAACCCACCTTGTCCTAGCAAACCATTGTTTGGCTATGTTACCGCTTTGCTCAGCCCCTCTTATAGCGTTGCTAGTTGCAGGTGAAGATTGGAGTTTGTTCATTGTTGGAACATGTTTATTGTTGGGATATCATTATTATACCTTGTTTACTATAATGCATCTATATACTTGGTAAATGGTGGAAGGCTCGGCCTTATGCCTGGTGTTTTGTTCCACTCTTGCCGCCGTAGTTTCCGTCATACGGTGTTATGTTCCTTGATTTTGCGTTCCTTACACGGTTGGGTTATAATGGGAACCCCTTGACAGTTCGCCTTGAATAAAACTCCTCCAGCAAGGCCCAACCTTGGTTTTACCATTTGCCACCTAGCCTTTTTCCCTTGGGTTTCGAGGACTCAAGGGTCATCTTTATTTTAACCCCCCCCGGGGCCAGTGCTTCTCTAAGTGTTGGTCCAACCTGGGCAATGTCCGATGCCCCCTGGGCAACCAAGGTCTATGCCAACCCAACGTCTTGCCCATTCGGTGTGCCCTGAGAACGAGATACGTGCAGCTCCTATCGGGATTTGTCGACACATTCGGGTGGCTTTGCTGGTTTAGTTTTACCATTGTCGAGATGTCTTGTAACCGGGATCCCGAGTCTGATCGGGCCGTCCTGGGAGAAGGAGTATCCTTCGTTGACCGTGAGAGCTTGTGATGGGCTAAGTTGGGACACCGCTGCAGGGAATTGAACTTTCGAAAGCCGTGCCCGCTGTTATGGGCAGATGGGAATTTGTTAATGTTCGGTTGTTGAAAACTTGAAACTTACCTTAATTAAGATGGATCAACAGCGTGTGTAGCCGTGATGGTCTCTTTTCGGCGGAGTCCGGGAAGAGAACAGGGTCTCGAGTTATGCTTGAACGTAAGTATTCTAGGATCACTTCTTGATCATACATTCTCGAACGTGCTTTGCCTTCTCTTCTCGCTCTCATTTGCGTAAGTTAGCCACCATATATGCTAGTGCTTGCTGCAGCTCCACCTCATACCTTTTACCTACCCATAAGCTTAAATAGTCTTGATCGCGAGGGTGTGAGATTGCTGAGTCCCCGTGACTCACCGATTACTTCCAAAACCAGATGCAGGTGCCGATGATACTGTTCCAGGGGATGCGACTGAGCTCAAGTGGGAGTTCGATGAGGACTCAGGACGATACTACGTTTCTTTTCCAGACGATCAGTAGTGGAGCCCAGTTGGGACGATTGGGGACATTATGCATTTGGGGTTGTCTTTATTTTGGTTCCGTAGTCGGATCTTGATTGTATCTGGATGATTGTAATGCTATATTTATGTTATTGTGTGACGTGGCGATTGTAAGCCAACTATGTATCTCTTTTTTTATTTAGTACATGGGATGTGTAAAGATTACCCCTCTTGTGACATTGCCTACAATGCGGTTATGCCTCTAAGTCGTGCTCCGACACGTGGGAGATATAGCCGCATTGTGGGTGTTACAATAGTGTGTGTGCTTGGGAAAGAGAGATGCCAGGAGACCTAGCTAGAGAGTGGGGGAAGATATGTGTGCATGCCCAAGAGACAAAGTGATAGAGACCTATATTGGGGTCCGGACTTTAGAAGAGAGAGGGGTGTTAATGTGCTCATGTGTTGGTGTTTGGCAGAGAGAACGACTTCTCTGTGTTTGGGGGGCGACGAGGGGGGTTGGCTTTAGATAAAGAGTGAGGTGTCTATATTTGAGGAACTTTAGCGTAATTGAGATATACATGGTCAATAGTGTGTGCACTCATAGTTGATCAATTTGTTTCACAGTTTGGACTATGAGATAATGATACTTTTGAACATGCGTGATATACCTTGATGTACCAGAATTACAAACCTAAGATTGGAATTTTGGAATTCGACTCCATCACTAGCTTTTGTAATTCATTTAAATGGAGGTACATTTTTTAAGCTGGGATTTCGTGATTTCAAATTCATATATCAAACCTAGAGATATACACATACGGGCATGTTTAAACTTTATAATCATCCACTTTATTCATACACATACACATTTTTGCCTTTGTCATCATATTTAGGATAAACACATGTGGAATTTCATTTGAACTGGACCGTATGATGGTATTTACTTGTAGTAGCTCAATGATCCATATGTGAATTGAATGGACAATCTAAGTTTCGAGTTGGAGACATTGATTTTCAAAACTTGCACTTTTTGCGTGCAAAACAAACAAATTCTCGGTCATGATATCATAGTCGGCCGTACAAGAGCAGAATATAATTTCAAGAACCACAAGCTTTCAAACTTCCTGCTCACATCGAAATATCTCGCGCCCGAAAGTTTAGCCCTGTGATATTCCTGTTTTACCGCTGCCACATGAACGGAAAAGGGTTGTTTTGGTAACTCCATTGTTTTCCCCTCTTTGCCCCCAACATTCTTCCCCAGAGCTCCTCCCCTTCCCCTCCCCGACCCCCCCAACCATGGCAAGCCGCCAAATCTAGTCCTCTGCCGCAGCGGTGGACCTCACACCCCTACGGATCTACCTTCTAAACCTTGGCACCCCCAACTGCCAACTCACCACTTCACCGGAGCCGCTTCAGCGACTGGCTTGTCCACCGCTCCAGATCTCCTTGACCGCCATCATGGTCCACCGCAACGGATCTGCTTAACCGGCGCCCTCGTCCACCATAGTGTAGGCCCTTCACTGACTCCCTTGCCCGTCCCTTTGCTGGCCGTTCATACAAGCATTCGTCCGCGGCAACAGATCCGCCTCACTGAAAGCACGGTACAACGCGCCCGCCGAAGCCTTCGTCCACTGCACCGGACCCGCTCCACAGATGCCATATTCAACTCCACCGGCCCTACTTTACCGACACCGCAGCCTCATCAGGTTATTTCGATTTGTACTCCTTCGGTTTTTTTCTTTATCGTGCAACTGTTCACTTACCATGGATGAGCTTTCTTGTATGTCGACAGGCGCCACAACCTTAGCATCGGAGCCACTTTAGCGATGACGACAGCCGGCCCAAACTCAACCTCAACACGAGCACCATTGACGATCCTTAGCTATCAAGTATGCCAACGATACCCATACGCCGCCGAGAATCAGGTGCTATTATCCAACGGCCGGCACCTACGTTCACTTTCTTAGCATAAGCACCACACCTTTGAATTTATTTAGGGCATCATTCAGTTTTTCATGAGACACGTTATTCTGCTTGCACCTGTAGGGCCATACTTCTGGTAGTGAACATGTTACATGTGCTAAATTACATACCAGTGCACATATAGTTAATATGCTTTAATTTTTTACTAAGTATTACTGTACGTCCTAGATATCACTGCCTACTATTTACTTCTTGCATGCTATATTTATGATAATGGTGTTGTTCTGATGCCACATCTTGGTTCCATCAGACTGCTTCATGTTCTCTATGCTTAATTACACATCAGCAAACTAGCATGTGCTTCCGCTAGTTTTTGTTCGTTTTACCCTACATTTTCTGATGTTAGCTATTACATCACTGCTCCGAGCCTCTGTTCATTACTTTTTTGTGTGTTCTTGATCTTCCCAAGTTGCATGACTAATTTGATGCTTCTATTAATTATGGAGCTGCCAACCGCATCAAGCAAAATATTTGTTCTTTTGGGGCTGGCACCTCGAACAAGCATAAAAATAGAGGGAAGCAGATATATTGTCATGTATGCACACACCCTTCTTTCATTAGTTTAGATGAACCATTGGTGATCAATTAGAACTAGTGCATGTGACTAAAATTAATTTTACCTAAATAGAGGGTGCAGAATAAACTACAACAAGTAGATTTGCAACCATGGGATGCTGACGATATCTTCAAAGAACATTGCAACAGCAACGAGGCTTCACATAAACATATGGTAAGCCAGTGTGTTTTAGTACATGTGAAATGTAAAGCGTGTGGGCTGCTTTCTTGGCTTGTGCCCTCATCCTGTAATCCTACAGAATAACAAATAGTTCAGTTGTCTGCTTTGTTGTACTGCTTGATTCGAATTCTTGTTTGTTACTTGTTACACTATACATGAGTTGGCCAATATGTTAGCAGTGCCTGCTGCACTATCATAAAAAAATGCATGCCTAGTTCATTTGAGTCCTTAACTTTTCCTCTAAACTTCATCACAAGACTGTCTTCGTAGTTTATATGAGGCCACACTGTTAAATGCTTTCTCAGATTATTTCAACTGCTTAGATGCCTTGGCAACTTAAATATGGCGGAGGTACACTCCCTTTCAACTAGGGATGTCAACTAGGTCCCGTTTAATCCCGATTAAAGTCCACTAGTGGTATGATAGTTCAAAAGAGTTTTTGTTTTTTGAGGAAAATGAACCAGGGAGCTAGCAAAAACTAACTAGATGGGACTGGCGGATGTCGTTTATTTGCCACTTACATCCCTAGTTTCATATTACCATTTTAATTTCTTTTGGCTGATACTGCTTCGAACCATTTAAATATAGCTTGCCATGCTTGGCAATAATTCGTATGTTGTTTACCATGTAAGCTTACTACCTGGATCATGCAATAACTATCTCTTACTTATGTCCAGCGGAAACCTTTCAGGATGTCATTCACACTAGGACACAATGTACAACCCAAGAATCTATTTGTGGAAGCAGTGCATCCATGTTACTAGATGGTAGCAGTTCAGAGGCAACACCATCGGAGTGCAGTCTAAGCACAGATATTATAGTCTTGAGGCTCTACTAGAGGCAGAAAGAGATGGTGTGGCTGCCATGAATGAGGTAATCTCCATCTTGAAGCTAGAACTTATACAATTTGCCGCACACATTTGAAGGGAATATGCCCTAGAGGCAATAATAAATTTATTATTTATTTCCTTATTTCATGATAAATGTTTATTATTCATGCTAGAATTGTATTAACCAGAAATATAATACATGTGTGAATACATAGACAAACAGAGTGTCACTAGTATGCCTCTACTTGACTAGCTCATTGATCAAAGATGGTTATGTTTCCTAACCATAGACATGAGTTGTCATTTGATAAATGGGATCACATAATTAGGAGAATGATGTGATTGACTTGACCCATTCCGTTAGCTTAACACTTGATCATTTTAGTTTACTGCTATTGCTTTCTTCATGACTTATACATGTTCCTATGACTATGAGATTATGCAACTCCCGATTACCGGAGGAACACTTTGTGTGCTACCAAACGTCACAAAGTAACTGGGTGATTATAAAGGTTCTCTACAGGTGTCTCCAATGGTACTTGTTGAGTTGGCATAGATCGAGATTAGGATTTGTCACTCCGATTGTCGGAGAGGTATCTCTGGGCCCTCTCGCTAATGCACATCACTATAAGCCTTGCAAGCAATGCAACTAATGAGTTGGTTGCAAGATGATGCATTACAGAAATGAGTAAAGAGACTTGCCAGTAACGAGATTGAACTAGGTATTGAGATACCGACAATCGAATCTCGGGCAAGTAACATACCGATGACAAAGGGAACAACGTATGTTGTTATGCGGTTTGACCGATAAAGATATTCGTAGTATATGTAGGAGCCAATATGAACATCCAAGTTCCGCTATTGGTTATTGATCGGAGAGGTGTCTCGGTCATGTCTACATAGTTCTCGAACCCATAGGGTCCGCATGCTTAACGTTCGGTGACGATCGGTATTATGAGTTTATGTGATTTGATGTACCGAAGGTAGTTCGGAGTCCCAGATGAGATCGGGGACATGACGAGGAGTCTCTAAATGGTCGAGATGTAAAGATCGATATATTGGACGACTATATTTGGACATCAGAAAGGTTTCGAGTGATTCGGATATTTTTCGGAGTACCGGGGAGTTACGGGAATACGGGGAAGAAGTATTGGACCTCATGGGCCAAGTGGTGGAAGAGAGGAGGCATGGCGTGTGGCCCCCCTAGCCCAATCCGAATTGGACTAGGGGGTCAGCCCCCCTTTTCCTCCTTTCCTCCCTCTCCTTCCTCCTCCCTCTCCTCCTTCCTTTCCTCCTCCTAGTAGGAGTAGGAAAGGGGAGTCCTACACCTACTAGGAGGAGGTCTCCTCCTCTTGGCGCGCCCTACAGGGGCCGGCCGGCCTCCCCCCTTGCTCTTTATATACGGGGGCAGGGGCACCCTAGAACACACAAGTTGATTGTTCCAAGCCGTGTGCGGTGCCCCCTCCACCATAATCCACCTCGATCATATCGTAGCGGTGCTTAGGCGAAGCCCTGCGTTGGTAGCAACATCATCACCGTCATCACGCTGTCGTGCTGATGAAACTCTCCCGTGAAGCTCTACTAGATCGGAGTTCGTGGGACGTTATCGAGCTGAACATGTGCTAAAATCGAAGGTGTCGTGCATTTGGTACTTCGATCGATCGGATCGTGAAGACGTACGACTACATCAACCGCGTTCTCATAACGCTTCCGCTTACGTTCTACAAAGGTACATAGACGATACTCTCCCCTCTCGTTGTTGTGCATCACCATGATCTTGCGTGTGCGTAGGAAATTTTTTGAAATTACTACATTCCCCAAAGAGGTATCAGAGCTAGGTTTATGCGTAGATGTTATATGCATGAGTAGAACACAAGTGAGTTGTGGGCGATACAGGTCATACTGCTTACCAGCATGTCATACTTTGGTTCGGCGGTATTGTTGGATGAAGCAGCCCGGACCGACATTACGCGTACGCTTACACGAGACTGGTTCTACCAACGTGCTTCGCACATAGGTGGCTGGCGGGTGTCAGTTTCTCCAACTTTAGTTGAAATGAGTGTGACTACGCCTGGTCCTTGTTGAAGGTTAAAACAACACTAACTTAACGAAATATCGTTGTGGTTTTGATGCGTAGGTAAGAACGGTTCTTGGATAGCCTGTAGCAGCCACGTAAAACTTGCAACAACAAAGTAGAGGACGTCTAACTTGTTTTTGCAGGGCATGTTGTGATGTGATATGGTCAAGACATGATTCTAAATTTTATTGTATGAGATGATCATGTTTTGTAACACAGTTATCGGCAACTGGCAGGAGCCATATGGTTGTTGCTTTATTGTATGAAATTCAATCGCCATGTAATTGCTTTACTCTAAAATAAGCGGTAGCGATAGTCGTGGAGGAAATAGTTGGCGTGATGACAACAATGCTTCAATGGAGATCAAGGTGTCAAGCCGGTGACGATGGTGATCATAACGGTGCTTTGGAGATGGAGATCACAGGCACAAGATGATGATGGCCATATCATATAACTTATATTGATTTCATGTGATGCTTATCCTTTATGCATCTTATTCTGCTTGATTGACGGTAGCATTATAAGATGATCTCTCACTAAATTTAAAGGTAGAAGTGTTCTCGCTGAGTATGCACAGTTGCCAAAGTTCGTCGGGCCGAGACACCACGTGATGATCGAGTGTGATAAGCTCTATGTTCACATACAATGGGTGCAAGCCAGTTTTGCACACGCGGAAATACTCGGGTTAAACTTGACGAGCCTAGGATATGCAGATATGGCCTCGGTACACTAAGACCGAAAGGTCGAGCGTGAATCATATAGTAGATATGATCAACATAGTGATGTTCACCATTGAAAACTACTCCATTTCACGTGATGATCGGTCATGGTTTAGTTGATATGGATCACGTGATCACTTAGATGATTAGAGGGATGTCTATCTAAGTGGGAGTTCTTAAATATGATTAATTGAACTTTAATTTATCATGAACTTAGTACCTGATAGTATTTTGCTTGTCTATGTTGTTGTAGATAGATGGCCCATGTTGCTGTTTCGTTAAATTTTAATGCGTTCCTTGAGAAAGCAAAGTTGAAAGATGATGGTAGCAATTACACGGACTGGGTCCGTAACTTGAGGATTATCCTCATTGCTGCACAGAAGGATTACGTCCTGGAAGCACCGCTAGGTTCCAAACCCGCTGCAGGAGCAACGCGAGATGTTATGAACGTCTGGCAGAGCAAAGCTGATGACTACTCGATAGTTCGGTGTGCCATGCTTTACGGCTTAGAACCGGGACTTCAACGATGTTTTGAACGTCACGGAGCATATGAGATGTTCCAGGAGTTGAAGTTAATATTTCAAGCAAATGCCCGGATTGAGAGATGTGAAGTCTCCAATAAGTTCTACAGCTGCAAGATGGAGGAGAATAGTTCTGTCAATGAACATATACTCAGAACGTCTGGGTACCATAACCACTTGACTCGGCTGGGAGTTAATCTTCATGTTGATAGTGTCATTGACAGAGTTCTTCAATCACTGCCACCAAGCTACAAGAGCTTCGTGATGAACTATAATATGCAAGGGATGGATAAGACGATTCCCGAGCTCTTCGCAATGCTAAAAGCTGCGGAGGTAGAAATCAAGAAGGAGCATCAAGTGTTGATGGTCAACAAGGCCACCAGTTTCAAGAAAAGGGTAAAGGGAAGAAGAAAGGGAACTTCAAGAAGAACGGCAAAGAAGTTCCTGCTCAAGAGAAGAAACCCAAGTCTGGACCTAAGCCTGGGACTGAGTGCTTCTACTGCAAAGGGACTGGTCACTGGAAGTGGAACTGCCCCAAGTATTTGGCGAATAAGAAGGATGGCAAGGTGAACAAAGGTATATGTGATATACATGTTATTGATGTGTACCTTACTAAAGCTCGTAGTAGCACCTGGGTATTTGATACTTGTTCTGTTGCTAATATTTGCAACTCAAAACAGGGACTATGGATTAAGCGAAGATTGGCTAAGGACGAGGTGACGATGCGCATGGAAAATGGTTCCAAAGTCGATGTGATCGTCGTCGGCACGCTACCTCTACATCTACCTTCGGAATTAGTATTAGACCTAAATAATTGTTATTTGGTGCCAGCGTTGAGCATGAACATTATATCTGGATCTTGTTTGATGTGATACGGTTATTCATTTAAATCAGAGAATAATGGTTGTTCTATTTATATGAGTAATATCTTTTATGGTCATGCACCCTTGAAGAGTGGTCTATTTTTAATGAATCTCGATAGTATTGATACACATATTCATAATGTTAAAGCGCATGAAGAAACTCCATTCTGATGGACTTTTGGAATCACTTGATTATGAATCACTTGGTACTTGCGAACCATGCATCATGGGCAACATGACTAAAACGCCGTTCTCCGGGACTATGGAGTGAGCAACAGATTTGTTGGAAATCATACATATTGATGTATGTGGTCCGATGAATATTGAGGCTCGCGGTGGGTATCATTATTTTCTCACCTTCACACATGATTTGTGCAGATAGGGGTATATGTACTTGATGAAACATAAGTCTGAAACGTTTGAAAAGTTTGAAGAATTTCAGAGTGAAGTGGAAAATCATTGTTACAATAAAATAAAGTTTCTACGATCTAATCGTGGAGGAGAATATTTGAGTTACGAGTTTGGTCTTCATTTGAAACAATGCGGAATAGTTTCACAACTCACGCCACCCGGAACACCACAGCGTAATGGTGTGTCCGAACATCGTAATCGTACTTTACTATATATGGTGAGATCTATGATGTCTCTTACTGATTTACCGCTATCATTTTGGGGTTACGCTTTAGAGACAGTTGCATTCACGTTAAATAGGGCACCATCTAAATCCGTTGAGATGACACCTTATGAACTATGGTATGGAAAGAAACCAAAGTTATCGTTTCTTAAAGTTTGGGGTTGCAATGCTTATGTGAAAAAGCTTCACCCTGATAAGCTCGAACCCAAATCGGAGAAATGTGTCTTCATAGGATACCCAAAGGAGACTGTTGGGTACACCTTCTATCACAGATCCGAAGGCAAGACATTTGTTGCTAAGAATGGGTCCTTTCTAGAGAGGGAGTTTCTCTCGAAAGAAGTGAGTGGGAGAAAAGTAGAACTTGATGAGGTAACTGTACCTGCTCCCTTATTGGAAAGTAGTCCATCACAGAAACCGGTTCCTGTGACACCTACACCAATTAGTGAGGAAGCGAATGATGATGGTCATGAAACTTCAGATCAAGTTACTACCGAACCTCGTAGGTCAACCAGAGTAAGATCCGCACCAGAGTGGTACGGTAATCATGTTCTAGAGGTCATGTTACTTGACCATGACGAACCTACGAACTATGAGGAAGCGATGATGAGCCCAGATTCCGCAAAATGGCTTGAGTCCATGAAATCTAAGATGGGATCCATGTATGAGAACAAAGTGTCGACTTTGGTTGACTTGCCCGATGATCCGCAAGCCATCGAGAATAAATGGATCTTCAAGAAGAAGACTGACGCTGACGGTAATGTTACTGTCTACAAAGCTCGACTTGTTGCGAAAGGTTTATGACAAGTTCAAGGAGTTGACTACGATGAAACCTTCTCACCCATAGCGATGCTTAAGTCCATCCGAATAATGTTAGCAATTGCCCCATTTTGTGATTATGAAATTTGGCAAATGGATGTAAAGACTGAATTCCTGAATGGATTTTTGGAAGAAGAGTTGTATATGATACAACCTGAAGGTTTTATCGATCCAAAGGGTGCTAAGAAAGTGTGCAAGCTCCAGCGATCCATTTATGGACTGGTGCAAGCCTCTCGGGGTTGGAATAAATGTTTTGATAGTGTGATCAAAGCATATGGTTTTATACAGACTTTTGGAAAAGCCTGTAATTACAAGAAAGTGAGTGGGAGCTCTGTAGCATTTCTAATATTATATGGGGATGCCATATTGTTGATTGGAAATTCTAGGATCGAAAGTATGTCTAGACAGGGGTGATTAGACTACTTGACCAGATAAAAATCTAGCCTTTTCCCAATTTTAGTTCTTGGCAGATTTTAGCAACTTTGGACAAGTCAAGCAATCTTAACACAATTCAAGCAAGCATGCAAAGAGTATATGAGCAGCGGAAAGTAAAGCATGCAACTTGCAAGAGTGTAAAGGGAGGGTTTGGAGGATTCAGACGCAATTGGAGACATGGATGTTTTTGTCGTGGTTCCGATAGGTGGTGCTATCGTACATCCACGTTGATGGAGACTTCAACCCACGAAGGGTAACGGTTGTGCGAGTCCACGGAGGGCTCCACCCACGAAGGGTCCACGAAGAAGCAACCTTATCTATCCCACCATGGCCATCGCCCCTGAAGGACTTGCCTCACTAGCGGTAGATCTTCATGAAGTAGGAGATCTCCTTGCCCTTACAAACTCCTTGGTTCAACTCCAAAATCTTGTCGGAGGCTCCCAAATGACACCTATCCAATCTAGGAGATACCACTCTCCAAGAAGTAACAAATGGTGTGTTGATTATGAACTCCTTGCTCTTGTGCTTCAAATGATAGTCTCCCCAACACTCAACTCTCTCTCACAGGATTTGGATTTGGTGGAAAGAAGATTTGAGTGGAAAGCAACTTGGGAAGGCTAGAGATCAAGATTCATATGGTAGGAATGGAATATCTTGGTCTCAACACAAGTGTAGGTGGTTCTCTCTCAGAAAAATAAGTTGGAAGTGTAGGTTCGTTCTGATGTCTCTCTCCACGAATGAAGAGGTGGTGGAGGGGTATATATAGCCTCCACACAAAATCTAACCGTTACACATAACTTCCCAAATTCGGTGGGACCGAATGGTTAAACTCAGTCAGACCGATTCAACAAAGCTAGTGACCATTAGGGTTTTCGGTGGGACCGACATGCAACTCGGTAGGACCGATATGATTAGGGTTAGGGCATAACGTAATCTCGATGAGACCGATTACACAAACTCGGTGAGACCGATTTTGGTAATAAGCTAATCAGAGAGTTGGTCAAGTAAACTCGGTGGGACCGATCGCTCATTTCGGTGAGACCGAAACGTTACGAAGGGAAAACAGAGAGTTTACATTGCAATCTCGGTGGGACCGATCGCTCATCTCGGTGAGACCGAAATGTTACGAAGGGAAATAGAGAGAGTACAACCCATCTCGGTGAGACCGATTTGCCTAGGGTTTGTGGCAGTGGCTATGACATTTGAAACTCGGTGGCGCCGGATAGGAAGAATCGGTGGGGCCGAGTTTGACTTCTGGTTTAGGTCATATGTGGATGTGAGGAAGTAGTTGAGGGTTTTGGAGCATATCACTAAGCATTTTGAGCAAGAACCTCATCCCTCCTTGATAGTATTGGCTTTTCCTATAGACTTAATGTGATCTTGGATCACTAAAATGGAAAATGTAGAGTCTTGAGCTTTGAGCTTGAGCCAATCCTTTGTCCTTAGCATTTTGAGCGGTCCACTTTTCTCATCCATGCCATGCCAATCATTGAGCTTTCCTGAGATATTATTCTTGAAATAGCATTAGCTCAATGAGCTATATGTTGTTAGGAATTACCAAAACCACCTAGGGATAGTTGCACTTTCAATATCCCCCTTTTTGGTAATTGATGACAACATATAGATCAAAGCTTTGACAAATGATAATAAGAGTTAAAAACATTGTCGCTTTGAGAAGTATGTGAAAAGCAAGAGCTCCCCCTAAATTTGTGCATAGTTTAAGATTTTCTTTGGACTGCAAATGCACAAAGAGTTAGTATCATGGGTTACTCTTCTATGTCACATACATCTTGGTGGAGCGCTCAAAATGATAATAATTAAAATACATGCACTCATCACCAAGCAAAGTGAGTGATCATATAAAAGGATAATGTCATCCAACAAGCATTAAGGTAGCATATGATCAAACACATGATCATCTAAGCAAGCACAAAGTATAAAGTATCTCAACCAAGCAAATAATAAAGTTCAACCACCAAGGAGAAACGCAAGAGGGAACAAAAGCAACACTCTCTCTCGAAGACTATGATCTATACATTCTCTCCCCCTTTGGCAACAAGTTACCAAAAAGTTCATAAAAATGCATAGTGCTAAATCGACTCTCAGGCTTGGTCTTCTGGTGGTGGTGTAGATAGAACTCCAAGGACGAAGGCGTTAGTTGATGTAGATGGAGCTGGTGGAGTAGGTGCTGGAGCTGGTGGCACTGAAGCTG
Organism: Triticum urartu; assembly: GCF_003073215.2. Classification (NCBI taxonomy): domain Eukaryota; kingdom Viridiplantae; phylum Streptophyta; class Magnoliopsida; order Poales; family Poaceae; genus Triticum; species Triticum urartu. The sequence goes on along the minus strand of NC_053025.1, from coordinate 363,807,536 downwards.
TAGCTGGTACAGATGAAGTTGCTCACGTGTCTGTGATAGGCACTGCAGCAGACCTCTGACCTCTGGGCACTCTAGCAAAAGCATCAGTGGTTGTCTTGCCCTTCTTCTCCTGCACTTCATCCTGAAGTTTCTCAACGACTGACTGGATCTCAGTGAACTTCACATCTAAGTCATAGAACTTTTGCTCCACGATCCTCTCCAAGCTCTCCTGGTTATGAGTCAGGGTAGCCAATCCCTTCTCAATCCTCAGAGTGGAGGCAATCAAGTAGCCAAGTTGATCTTGCTTGCTCTTCAGAAGATACTGAGATGCCTCTTCAGTGTTTGGCATCTTTGCAGCCTTTTCAGCCCTTGCCTTCTCCTTCTTGGCTTGTGCGTGCACAGAAGATGGTTCATTTTCATCCATCACCACAGTGTTGTCCTCAAAGTCTGGGTAGATGGGCAGGTGCTCCTTGTCTAGCAGATATGTGCCAGTGCCCATCTTGGAGTTGATCAGCTCCTGGATCTGTGGGGCATACCCACAACTTCTCTTTTGATCTGTAGCTATCCTCTTTATGGTTTCCACAATTGGGCTCATGACTGTGAACTTTTGAGGAACATCAAAAATGTGCAGCAAGTTGATGGAGTGACCTGTGATCATCTTGTGATCACCTGACTTTGGCAAAAGAGTGTGCCTGAGGATCCAGTTGATTGTTGGCAAGCTTGACAGAAGGTAATGTACTGATCCAAACTTGTGTGTCTCAAGAGCAGCATCTGGGATCTCTTTTTACATGTGTGCCATGGTGTTGTGATCCTTCTTCTTATTGGCATAGACATCCAAGTCATCTTCTTGTTCTTCTGGGGCATTGATCAACTGAGCCCATTCTGCAACTGTTGACTGGTACCTAGTGCTTTCAGACATCTAGACAATCCTTCCATCTGGGTAGAAATGAGCTATGGAGTAGAGCTGCATGATGAGCTCATCATTCCACTTTGTGAGTTTCTGAGCCACAAACTCATCGACTCCACATGCCTTGAAGTTGTCATATACACCAGGGAAGTGATCCTCATTTTCCTCAATGAATTTCCAATCAACCCATCTCATGTCACACACTATTAGCTTCTTGTCAAGAAACACTATCTCATAGAAGTCCTGCTGTTCCTTGGTATGGAACCTGTAGTCCACAGCAGTTCTTCTTCTAGTGGCATATGGATCTGACTCCCTCCATAGCCTCAATCCTGAATCCTTCCTTATCTTCATGTTCTCAGCTACTGGATGAGCATCATTGTGATCTAGAATTTTTGGCTTCAACTTCCTCAAGACATGTGACTCATCATCTTCTTCTTCATTGCAGCTTTAGGCACTGGGGCCTTTTTCTTTCCTCAACGGGGATATTCCTAGTGCTCCTCTTTGGTTTTGGCTTTGGAGCTGGAGCAGCAGTCTTAGGAGCAGTCTTAGGCTTAGATGGAACAGCCCCTGCCCTTATAGCATCTCCCATAAGCTTTTGAGCTTTGGGTGCTGCATCCTCTTCCTCTTCCTCTTCTTTGGAGTCTTTCATTATTGAAGATCTCCCAAGCACTCTGGTAGTGGTCTTCTTGACCCTCTCTTTCCTTTTCTTTTCTGCCTCAACCTGCTCTTTGGGTGCAGATCCCAAAGTCTCTTGAGTGGATGTTCTGGCTTTTGACATGGGATATCTCTTGGCAGGTACCTTTTGCTTCATCCCTGGCTTAGTGGCAGTACATGTGCCATATTCCTTTTTTAGGACTTTCCTCTTTGAGGTGGCCTCTTCCTCAATAGCCACATAGTCCTCATCCTCAAAATCTGAGGTTTTCTTCTTTCTGGTCTTGGTGGCTGCCTTAGGAAAGTTGTTGGGTGTGCTCCTGCTTCCATCATCTGAGCTACTGGAGGGACTAGTGCCCTCACTCATCTGAACCTGCTCCTCAGATTTGTTCTGACTGTCACTCTGATCTGACATGATGCTAACACTGACAGCAGACCCTGTGAATAGATTATAGATGAGGTAGAGTGGATGAGCATCACAAGGTGCAGAGGTTTTTGCAAAAGAATGAATCAAAAACTTAGTTTTAGTTTTCCACAGAGAGCATTTCGGATCTACCGATTTGAAATCTCGGTGATACCGAAGTAGCTGTTGGAACCTAAACTAGTGAACTCGGTCAGACCGAGTCACAGTTCGGTGGCACCGAGACTACTAGGGTTTCACAAAGACTCAAACTCAGTCACAACGATTTGCAATTCTCGGTCAGACCGAGAATCACATGTGCAATGGCCTGAGCCAAATCGGTGGAACCGATTTCAACAACTCGGTCGGTCCGAGATGGTTTCGGCGGAAACCTAACCCTAAAGTTGCAATCCTCTTATAAACTACGGAGTGTTTTCATTGGATAGAGTGATCTCAATCGTGGCAAGATACATGGAAAAACAATGTGCTGGGGAATCGGAGTGAGAACAACACAAAGATCAAGTCCATACCCTAGTTCGGCGATGGACTCGCTACGGAGGCAACGGCGGAGACAATCCCGTTGACGGCGGCGGAGACCAGCGACTGGAGGCGGCTGGCGACTAGGAGGATGATCTGGAGACCCAGGGAGGCAGAGCAGGCTGAGCGCGGGCGAAAAGGTTTGGAAAATTTTCCAAATTTTTGCCCGTGGGTATATATAGCCTGACCCTGTCGGTGTGACCGAGTGAAACAAATCGGTGGCACCGAGATGCATAACTGCAAGCAGTTACTGTAACTCGGTGTGACCGAAAAGTGCAAATCGGTTGCACCGAGATTAAAACCTAGATGGACTTAGTGATCTCGGTATGAACAAAATGGATGAATCGGTCAGACTGAAGCGCACAAAGAAGTTTTGGAAGTTTAAGTCTATGACGAATCGGGGACTCCGAGTGCTCCTCACACAGAGTGGTTCGAATCTGACTTGATCAAACTTTGTGATGCAGCATGAATAGAGTTTGAGACGAGAAGAGCATAGATAGCTAGAGAAGGTTCTTAGGCATTCTTGTCCATCCACTTGGCAAGAGAAAAAGAAACCAACCAATCAAAACAACCAGTGGATGTCCTCGAATGAGTAAATTATGCAACCAACATTCTCACACAATAAAATGCCAAATGAAATATGTTGGAAAGCATGCACAAATAATTCTAGCATCTATCAAGCAATTGGCGATGACTAGGTCATCTATATATGACTATATTGACTTAGGAGTCAAATGAGAACATTTGATCATAGGTCATACTCATCGTTTAAGCACAAGTGGGGTTACCACTTTTACATAAAGCGTTGTTGTGTTCACACCATTAGAGTTGCTTTAGCTCAATTCTTACAGCAAATCTCCCCCTAGATGTGAGATCCCCCCTAAGAGGGATGAACTAACCTTGGGTTTTGTCGATGATGACTTCATGTAGGTGTTGAAGATGTGGATGCTGTAAGTTGATGTAGATCATTCGGAGCTATCCTTTGGAGCGAGTTGCACTTTCAATACCTACACGGGTTAGTCCCAAAAGGAACAAACAAGGATATCCATAGACATAGAGTGATGCACACACAAGATGATGTCTATGAGAGCATTAGGTTACCTTATCCCTTGTCTTACCAACAAGAGGGTTTGTGACTCCTTGAACTAGTGCAAGATGTGGAAGTTGATTGCACTTGTTCTTGCCAAAATGATAAGAGTGAAGTATATTGGCGGAGTCACCCTCAAGAACTCTCTAGTTCTTCTTCTTTGGGATCCACACCATCTTGATGGGAATCCTCGGAGTTGTAGTTGTACTTGATGAAGTGGAACTTGATGTAGTCTTGGGAACCCACTTGACCAAGGCCTTAGGAGCCTCTTCAAATGCATCAATTTCCTCTTCAAGCTTGTCCTTGCCTTTTTCCTTGTGGTCTTGTGGTGGAATATCATCTTGAGCTTGTGTCCCTTTGAAAGAAGTAGGATCATACTTCTCTTGTTGAGGAACAAACTTCGTCTTGGGGTACTGATCTTCTTCCCACTCAACTCCATTGACATTGAACTTTCATTCAAAACCAATACCTTGATTCTTCCGGTGCCTTCCTTGCTTGCGTACAATTTCCTCGAATTGCTTACTCCCGGCAAGGCTCTTGTAAACACCTTTCTCTATGATTCCCTTCAATAAGCTATTTTCTTGCTCAAGTGTAACTTGGCTAAGAGAATCATTAGTGGAATCAAGAGAACTACTAGAAGCAACAACATTGGATTAAGCATGATTGTTGTTACTACTAGAGGAAGAATCCTTCTTGTTCATGTTACTAGACTTGACTTGAGGCATGTAAGTGGATAAGAGTAAATGCTTGGCAATATAAGAAGAACTTTTCTTGCGAAGATCATCATTGATTGCCTTTAAGAACTCATGCTCTTGCTCTAGATTGAGCTTCTCAAAACGTAATTTCTCATGAGTCCTTAAAAGTTCTCGATGATCTCCTAAGATAGTTTCATGAGCTAACTTAAGAGTGTTTAGTTCTTTAGTTAGAGACTCAATCTTCTCCTTATCATTGTCATTTGTTTCATCTTGATTAGCATGATTAATTGACGTTTCATCATACTATTCATCACTAGAGTTGTCAACAAGTAAATCATCATCACCTAACAAGTCATCTTCATCACTATTGAAATCAACATACTCGGGGTGTGATACCTTTGGACCTTTGGCCATGAAGCATCTTCCAATTCCTTCATTTGGTGAATCAAATATGGCGTAGGAGTTGGTTCACACAAGTGCTAGACCGGCAACACCTTCATCTTGAGTATATTCGGAGTCGGAGTGATGCTTCTCTCAGAGTGATTGTCAGAGTCGGAGCCAGATACCCATTCACCAACATGAGCTTGATGTCTTCGTTTTGTGTAGCTCCTTGATGACTTGTCCTTCCTTTCCGAATCCTTGCTTCTCCGGGATGTTCTTCGTTCATAACGATCATCTCTACTCCTTCTCTCTATCGATGGTGATTCTTCTCTTCTAATTCTTATTTTTGGAGAATCTTCTCTTCTCTTGTAGGGTGTCGTACACTCATTGGAATAGTGTCTGGGTCTTCCACAATTGTAGCAGTTTCGCTCTCGACTAGAAGATCTTTTGTCATTGTAGGACCTTGACTTGGAACTTCTCTCTTTGCTTCTACTCTTGTAGAACTTGTTGAAGTTATTCACCATTAGACTCAATTCTTCATTGAAGGCTTCTTTCTCACTTGATGATGTGGGAGCTTCACATGAGGCTTTGTAAGCACCACTTGACTTGTTATGGAGCTCCTCCTTATCCTTGAGTGACATCTCATGAGCAACAATTCTTCCAATGACTTCCGTTGGCTTGAGATCTTTGTAATTTGGCATCATTTGGATCAATGTGCATACGGTATCATATTTTCCATCCAAGGCTCTTAGGATCTTCTTGATGATGAATTTGTCGGTCATCTCTTCACTTCCTAAGCCGGCAATCTCATTTGTGATAAGAGCAAGCCTAGAGTACATTTCAGCGACACCTTCACCATCCTTAATTTTGAACTTGTCAAGTTGACTTTGAAGCACATCCAACTTGGATTCCTTGATGGAGTCGGTACCTTCGTGCATATCTATCAAAGTAACCCAAATTTCCTTTGCATTCTCAAGACGGCTGATTTTGTTGAATTCTTCGGGGCACAATCCGTTGAAGAGGATATCACAAGCTCGAGCATTGTATTGTAGCATCTTCAATTCTTCCGCGGTAGCTTCATGGTTCGGTTCTCTCCCATCAAAGAATTCACCTCGCAAGCCAATACACACAATAGCCCAAACGGCGGGGTTATGTCCAAGAATATGCATTTTCATCTTATGCTTCCAACTAGCAAAATTAGTGCCATCAAAGTAAGGACCTCTACGGTGCTAATTCCCCTCACTAGACGCCATACTCTCCTAGGTTGTGAAACCAAGGCTATGACCACCAAAAGCTATGGAAATCAAAGCAAATGGAGACCAAAGCTCTGATATCACTTGTAGGATCAAAAGTATGTCTAGAGGGGGGTGATTAGACTACTTGACCAAATAAAAATCTAGCCTTTTCCCAATTTTAGTTCTTGGCAGATTTTAGCAACTTTGGACAAGTCAAGCAATCTTAACACAATTCAAGCAAGCATGCAAAGAGTATATGAGCAGCGGAAACTAAAGCATGCAACTTGCAAGAGTGTAAAGGGAAGGGTTTGGAGAATTCAAACGCAATTGGAGACACGGATGTTTTTGTCGTGGTACCGGTAGGTGGTGCTATCGTACATCCACGTTGATGGAGACTTCAACCCACGAAGGGTAACGATTGCGTGAGTCCACGAAGGGCTCCACCCATGAAGGGTCCACGAAGAAGCAACCTTGTCTATCCCACCATGGCCATCGCCCACGAAGGACTTGCCTCACTAGGGGTAGATCTTCACGAAGTTGGCGATGTCCTTGTCCTTACAAACTCCTTGGTTCAACTCCACAATTTTGTCGGAGGCTCCCAAGTGACACCTAGCCAATCTAGAAGACACCACTCTCCAAGAAGTAACAAATGGTGTGTTGATGATGAACTCCTTGCTCTTGTGCTTCAAATGATAGTCTCCCCAACACTCAACTCTCTCTCACAGGATTTGGATTTGGTGGAAAGAAGATTTGAGTGGAAAGCAACTTGGGAAGGCTAGAGATCAAGATTCATATGGTAGGAATGGAATATCTTGGTCTCAACACAAGTGTAGGTGGTTCTCTCTCGGAAAAATAAGTTGGAAGTGTAGGTTCGTTCTGATGGTTCTCTCCATGAATGAAGAGGTTGTGGAGGGGTATATATAGCCTCCACACAAAATCTAACCGTTACACATAACTTCCCAAACTCGGTGGGACCAAATGGTTAAACTCGGTCGGACCGATTCAGCAAAGCTAGTGACCGTTAGGGTTTTCGGTGGGACCGACATGCAACTCGGTAGGAACGATATGATTAGGGTTAGGGCATAACGTAATCTCGGTGAGACTGATTACACAAACTCGGTGAGATCGATTTTGGTAATAAGCTAACCAGAGAGTTGGTCAGGTAAACTCGGTGGGATCGATCGCTCATTTCGGTGAGACCGAAACGTTACGAAGGGAAAACAGAGAGTTTACATTGCAATCTCGGTGGGACCGATCACTCATCTCGGTGAGACTGAAATGTTACGAAGGGAAACAGAGAGATTGCAACCCCATCTCGGTGAGACCGAGATCCCTATCGGTGAGACCGATTGTCCTAGGGTTTGTGGCAGTGGCTATGACATTTGAAACTCGGTGGCGCCGGATAGGAAGAATTGGTGGGGCCGAGTTTGACTTTGGTTTAGGTCATATGTGGATGTGAAAAAGTAGTTGAGGGTTTTGGAGCATATCACTAAGCATTTTGAGCAAGAACCTCATTAAGCAACACCTCATCCCTCGTTGATAGTATTGGCTTTTCCTATAGACTCAATGTGATCTTGGATCACTAAAATGCAAAATGTAGAGTCTTGAGCTTTGAGCTTGAGCCAATCCTTTATCCTTAGCATTTTGAGGGGTCCACTTTTCTCATCCATGCCATACCAATCATTGAGCTTTCCTGAGATATTAATCTTGAAATAGCATTACCTCAATGAGCTATATGTTGTTAGGAATTACCAAAACCACCTAGGGATAGTTGCACTTTCATAAATGATATAGAATTTCTGGATAGCATAAAAGGATACTTGAATAAGAGTTTTTCAAGGAAAGACCTCGGTGAAGCTGCTTATATATTGGGCATCAAGATCTATAGAGATAGATCAAGACGCTTAATTGGACTTTTACAAAGCATATATGTTGATAAAGTTTTGAAGAAGTTTAAAATGGATCAAGCTAAGAAAGGGTTCTTTCCTGTGTTACAAGGTGTGAACTTGAGTAAGACTCAATGCCCGACCACTGCAGAAGATAGAGAGAAAATGGAAAATGTTCCCTATGCTTCAGCCATAGGCTCTATCATGTATGCAATGCTTTGTACCAGACCTTATGTGTGCCTTGCTATTAGTTTAGCAGGGAGGTACCAAAGTAATCCTGGAGTGGATCACTGGATAGCGGTCAAGAACATCCTGAAATACCTGAAAAGGACTAAGGATATGTTTCTCGTTTATGGAGGTGACAAAGAGCTCGTCGTAAATGGTTACGTCGATGCAAGCTTTGACACTGATCCGGACGATTCTAAATCACAAACCGGATACGTGTTTATATTGAACGGTGGAGCTGTCGGTTGGAGCAGTTTTAAACAAAGCGTCATGGCGGGATTACGTGTGAAGCGGAGTACATAGCTGCTTCAGAAGCAGCAAATGAAGGAGTCTGGATGAAGGAGTTCATATCCGATCTAGGTGTCATACCTAGTGCATTGGATCTAATGAAAATCTTTTGTGACAATACTGGTGCAATTGCCTTGGCAAAGGAATCCAGATTTCACAAGAGAACCAAACACATCAAGAGACGCTTCAATTCCATCCGCGATCAAGTCCATGTGGGATACATAGATATTTGCAAGATACATACGGATTTGAATGTTGCAGATCCGTTGACTAAGCCTCTCTCACGAGCAAAACATGATCAACACCAAGGCTCCATGGGTGTTAGAATCATTACTGTGTAATCTAGATTTTTGACTCTAGTGCAAGTGGGAGACTGAAGGAAATATGCCCTAGATGCAATTATAAAGTTATTATTTATTTCCTTATTTCATGATAAATGTTTATTATTCATGCTAGAATTGTATTAACCGGAAACATAATACATGTGTGAATACATAGACAAACAGAGTGTCACTATTACGCCTCTACTTGACTAGCTCGTTGATCAAAGATCGTTATGTTTCCTAACCATAGACATGAGTTGTCATTTGATAAACGGGATCACATCATTAGGAGAATGATGTGATTGACTTGACCCATTCCGTTAGCTTAGCACTTGATGATTTTAGTTTACTACTATTGCTTTCTACATGACGTGTACATGTTCCTATGACTATGAGATTATGCAACTCCCGATTACCGGAGGAACACTTTGTGTGCTACCAAACGTCACAACGTAACAGGGTGATTATAAAGGTGCTCTGCAGGTGTCTCCAATGGTACTTGTTGAGTTGGCATAGATCGAGATTAGGATTTGTCACTCCGATTGTCGAAGAGGTATCTCTGGGCACTCTCGGTAATGCACATCACTATAAGCCTTGCAAGCGATGCAACTAATGAGTTAGTTATGGGATGTTGCATTATGGAAACGAGTAAAGAGACTTGCCGGTAACGAGATTGAACTAGGTATTGAGATACCAACGATCGAATCTTGGGCAAGTAACATGCCGATGACAAAGGGAACAACGTATGTTGTTATGCGGTTTGACCGATAAAGATCTTCGTAGAATATGTAGGAGCCAATATGAACATCCAGGTTCCTTTATTGGTTATTAACCGGAGACGCGTCTCGTTCATGTCTACATAGTTCTCAAACCTGTAGGGTCCGCACGCCTAATGTTCGGTGATGATCGATACTATGACTTTATGTGATTTGAAGTATCGAAGGTAGTTCGGAGTCCCGGATGATATCGGGGACATGACGAGGAGTCTATAAATGGTTGAGATGTAAAGATCAATATATTGGATGACTATATTCGGACATCGGAAAGGTTTTGAGTGATTCGGGTATTTTTCGGAGTACCGGGGAGTTACGGGAATACGGGGAAGAAGTATTGGGCCTCATGGGCCAAGTGGTGGAAGAGAGGTGGCAGGGCACGCGGCCCCCCTAGCCCAAACCGAATTGGACTAGGGGGCCGGGCCCCCTTTTCCTCCTTTCCTCCCTCTCCTTCCTTCTCCCTCTCCTCCTTCCTTTCCTCCTCCTAGTAGGAGTAGGAAAGGGGAGTCGTACTCCTACTAGGAGGACTCCTCCTCCTGGCGCGCCCTACAGGGGCCGGCCAGCCTTCCCCTTGCTCCTTTATATACGGGGGCAGGGGCACCCTAGAACACACAAGTTGATTGTTCCAAGCCATGTGAAGTGCCCCCCCTCCACCATAATCCACCTCGATCATATCATAGCGGTGCTTAGGCGAAGCCCTGCGTCGGTAGCAACATCATCACCATCATCACGCCGTCGTGCTGACGGAACTCTCCCATGAAGCTCTACTAGATCGGAGTTCATGGGACATCATCATGTTGAACGTGTGCTGAACTCGGAGGTGTCATGCATTCGGTATTTGGATCGGTCGGATCATGAAGACATATGACTACATCAATCGCGTTCTCATAACGCTTCCGCTTACGGTCTACGAAGGTACGTAGACGATACTCTCCCCTATTGTTGCTGTGCATCACCATTATCTTGCGTGTGCGTAGGAATTTTTTTTGAAATTACTATGTTCCCCAACAGCATTATGCAAGCAACCCAAGAATTGGAGGAAGTAAGAATGTTGCATTTGAAGACAGAGGAGGTCCTACTGCTTCTGCTATCTGAAGCCCAGGGTAATCCCAGTTCTTCTTTAGATAGCAGTTGAAATTGTCATTAGATTATTGTACTTGCATGTTGTGTCATGTCTTTGAATGGATTATGTTGTAAGACCCCCTATGTTGTCTATGTGTTGTAATGATCTTTATTTTTTAGGCGAGGTAATCCTCAGTACTTGTATGATTGACATAAGGTGAACTGTTTTCGTCTGAGCATATTGTATAGGATGAAATAACTATTTGACTCAAAGTGTATCCAACCTACTGAATTTGAAGATCACAACATTTCTAAATCATAATCATATATAAAGGTGGAATAAATCTTTGTTGTGGTTTTGAAGAAATAAATAACAAAATGTAGAATTATCTGTGGATGTTCGTAATTGGATAAAAAATGGATTTGGATTTAGTGGTCAGGGCCCAGGGCAAACGTGAATGCTATTTCTCCCAAGTTTTGAGCGAAGCGGCTAAACACCCACTATCATTTGTGGGCTTCCCGAAGCAAGTGTTTGCGAGATGGAAATTGTTGTCTACCCCTGACACTTGATATCCTTATCAACCGGATTTACACTGTTGTCGATAGGGGTAGACTAGTAACTTCAATCAAACGTGACACGATGGCCTCTGAGCCCATTCAGACATGGTGGGCGCCAAACGTGGGCGGAAAAACACATTTGATTCAAGCTCGTCCGAAATACATGTGTCTCTCCCTCCATTTCCCCATTCATCCACGTTGGGTGGCAAAACAAACTCTCCTCATCCGAAATTGATGTAGGCTAATATTTTACATAGGGGCAGATGTGTAACTTCCCTCAGACGTGACACAACCATCCTACCTTTCAGCCCTGTTCATATACCGTGGGCGCCAACCGTGGGCGGCAAAACACCCTCTCCTCGCCCGAAAATGTTACCGACAAATATTTGGGAGATGCAGATTACCGTCCTATCCCCAACCGACGTGATGTACGAAATTTTAAATGGGGGATAAGTTCGTAACTTTCCCACATTTCAGATAAGTGCGTCCCAAAGTTTTAGATCCCCCCCTCCCCCTCAATTTCCCCATTCATACACCGTCGGTGCCACGACAACCTCCCCACTGCGGCCAGCCTTCTCCGTCCGCCACCCCATCCTCCACCTTATCGGAGCCGCTACCCCTACCCCGTTGTCCACTGCAAGAGATGGACGTCTCTCATCCATGGCACCGGACCAGGATCCTTTCATCGTGTCGTCTCTCTTCATCGGCGCCGTTGTCCACCTTGTCGTTGCCACTCCTACGACCGCCTCGTCCACGGCAAAAGGATTTATCCCCCGCCCTGGCCGTCTGCCCTCTAAAGTCTTCTTCCCTGCCGCCGACAGCCATCGCACCCGCAGCATCCTCAACGTATCAGCAGGGGCCAAAACGGTGTCGCAAGAGAGGTGGTACTCTTCCATATGTGCTTAAGTTATTGATCTCACCCGGAAAATAGATCTTAAATTGTTTACTGTACTTTTCTTGTCCATACAAAATCGTAGTGGCTAGTTGAATGCAAACATTGGTTGCGAAGTAGCTTTGTCCGGTTTGCACCTTCAGATCCGCCATGTCACGGTCAGTATACTCATAAAGCTTATGGTTTCCCCCCTTTATATTCACTACCATCATCGTAGGTGCTTCACTGCTTCGTGTCGTGCTAGCACTGCTCCTCAAGACCTCAACCCATCAAGCGAAACAACATGCCACTCATAATTCCAAAGCTTACGTGTTGAAATATGAATCTGATATGATGCTCATATTAATAAAACAGAGAACGTTTAATTGGTCACCTAATGTTCCTATATTCGTTTCAAAAAGCATGTGCGCCACCCACCGGTCCAGCTAGTTCCACCTTCCTGATTTTACTCTTGATGCTTAGGGTTTTCCCCTTTTATCTACTCTACTATGATCCGCGTAGGTGCTTTCTGTCGTACTAGCATTACTCCACCCTTCAAGGTAAATAACACAACACTCAAAATTCCAAAGCTTAGTTATTCAAATATGATTGTGATGTGATACTAATATTAGTTAACACACACATTTAATTGGTTAGCTAAAGGTCCCACTTGAGTTTCCCAATGCATGTCGCGACATATAGAGAGACAGCAGAATTGCATTTCTTTGTCACTTGTTGACTGTACTTTCTTGTCCATAACAAATCTTAGTTGTTATTTCAAAGCAAACATCGGTTGCTAACTACCCTTTGCGCGGTTTGCATCTTCAGATCTGCCATCCCACTACCACGGTCAACACTATACTCATCATGCTTACGGTTTCCCCATTTTATGATGACCACGACCAGCCTACGTGGTACGTGTCGTAATAGCACTGCTCCACCCATCGAGCTAAACAAGCTTAGTTGTACAAATTCAAATATGATATTATGCTGATATTAGTAAAACTGGGAAATGTTTAATTGGTCAGCTAAATGTTCCTACTTTAGTTTCGAATTGCGTGTGAGCCACATATGGAGAGACCGGAAGGAATAGTATTTCGATATGCACTCTAGTTCATCATGGGTGGCCAACCGACATTGTATAGAAAGACTTGTCATATCTTCAATCTGCTTGCTCTTCTGCTCTTCTTTAAAATGGTCCTCTTCTCTTGCGATCGACTGGTCAGGTCGAGTTATTCTCCCATAGTATATTTTGAATCTGTCAGGTCAGATCGACTTGTTCTTACTATATGTTGAAGCTGTCATCTGTGAAGTATCATCACTTCTAGAGCTCTCATATTTTGAGTAGTAGGCCACATTATATTAATGCACACACCAAATTATAGCATGCATGGCACCTCTTAGAAGAATTGCAGAGATAGCACAAAGGGGTTTACAGGGAGGAAGTATTGGATTAGAATCACTTCTGCATTACAAAGATAATCTCACTTGTTTTTATGTTTTCATGCATGTCAGGTATTGAACATTATCAAAATGAATATGAGAATGGGTGCACGAGAGGAATATTGCGGAACAATCCACTGGCTAACAAACTTGGCATGGTGGAGGATGGCCTATCTTATTCACCCATCAAGCTGCATGCTCTAACTTAGCAAGGTTGTATTGGTCGCACATATTTTGCATCTGACCTCTTGCATTACTTCTACTTTGTTACACCATCTGCTTAGTTTAAGCATCATATATGAGTATATGCCATACCTATCCATTTTCTGTACATATTCCATGTGTTGCCATACTATGTTTTTCCAGTCAAATGTTGTTCTTTTGTAATAGATGTCCAAAAGGAAGAGGGTGAGTGCAGATCCTCAAGGAGGACAAACTAGGTATTTGGAAAAGGTAGTGATACCTATTAAATTAGATAGATCAGCAGCCATAGAAACCACAGGCCCAACTGTACCAGACTTTACCCCTACTAGGAAAAATGCCCATGCGTTGAAACAGGAGAAAAAAAGAGTTAAATTCTAAATAAATTCATATTGGTGGTCCACGACCATATCTATGTGGCAGAGAAATCCGAGAATTCTCAAGCGTGAACATTCACTGGTCTGTCTTCGAGAGCTTCCAAGGCAACCTCATTAATTTGAAGCATTTTCTCGTTTACTATGACCTCAAACAAAAAAGTTAGTTCACACGCATATTGTTTATCCCAATTTCCGTCAAATATATCCTTTCATACTCTACATACTGCTAAAGGCTAACTACAGAATGAACATACTCATTCTCCAGAACTAAAATCAACCAAATTACGGTGCAAAACAACAATTTTGTAACCTGTACATGTTTGCCTTGTGTATCATCGCCACATGACTGCCCTACACTCTTGCTCTCCATCACTTTATTTCACTCTAGTTTACTCTGTTGTCACATGGCTGCCTTGTATAGCTCAAGTAACCTATAATCCACCATGTGAATTTGGGAGCTAGAACAACGCGCTCTATAGCTTCACTGCAACACCTCGTCATGCTCTGTGATGGTGCCGCTGTTGCATGCCATTTCAAATGATTAGCCTCTTATTGTTTTATATAGCCATAACTTATATTTCTTATCCATGAAAGCTAAAATATGATACAGTATAGTTTATTTTTATTACCTTGCATGACACCGTCTCTTTCCAAATATGAACATTGGTAGAGAAAATTACTTTATGATCTCCGCCAAACATTACAGCAAACACGTGGTATACAACTGATATCAAAATATGTACCTTAGCAGCAAAAGGCCATGGTTCTAAATCTATGGCTGGCAGAGAATATGGTTTTCATCAGAATCTACAATGGTGATATATTTTCAGAAATATAAACACTGTAATTGCCAACCTATATTAACAAGTTGACTATTACAGATTCACTTTGTGCTTGCAAAGAGCCTTTCAAATAATCTTTATCAGTTTGTCTAGCTCTATCAAAGCACAGTCCAACTTCCCTCTCGAGATCTATATAAATGATCCATTAGCTAGCAAACAACTTGTATATTGCTAGGCATATTTTTAGAATCAAACTTTTTAGTAAAAACACCTGCCTATCAAAAGCCTTGGGTCTTCCTCAGTTTCATAGTCTACAGTTCGTTAACTGAAAGTGAAGATAGATGTTGGGTCGAGACCAGCTGAAACTTGGATCAGAAAGCAAGTGGAATGAAACATCAATCTATCCTAAGCTGTTTAAGGTGATGGAGTTCTGAGCCGCGGCTCGCTGAAGGTTGATGATATTACTGGACATTTAGTTGTCTGAAGCAAAGAATCTTCTTTCAACCGTTTTTCAAAATGAGGAATCAATGTGACCACATGAACAAGAGATAGAAGATGAGAAACATACAATCAGGATTTGGGTTGTGTCAGTCAGGCTTGTGCTGCGCATTGGTAGGTGGCGATGCCAAAGCTGGGGCAGGGGAGTCCGCGCCTCCACTCTGTCACGTGATATGCACCGGACGTCACCAAACGATCTCCGGCCACACTCATTCCTTCACCAGTGTCGCTAGCAGGCCACTGATGACAACTGACTATGGTAAGAGGTGCAAACCCAATCCTCCGCCTCCAACACAAAATCGATCGATCACAAATGCTACGAAAATAAGCAGCATAATTTTTCCGACACTTGAATTAAAAAACTACTAAAACCAAATTTATGTTGCTATTTGAACACACAAATACACTGTATCAACTAATGCATTCTGCATGGAAAACAGGGAATTACCTCTTGTTACAACCAGGAGCTTCAGGATTTACTTTGCCTGTTAATTCCACCGACTACATTGGTGTAGCTCTCTTCCTTGCCGGGTCTATTCCTCTGCTGCCGCACGAGAATAAACAATAGTAAGCGATTTAGCCAATGTGAAGTCATCCTTTTACTTGCATCTTAAATCGGAAGTGAAAAAGAAACTCAACTATGGACACTAGAAGAAATCATACTGCCATGGGAAACAACGCCAAATAAAGCATCTTCAATTCATATATGTAAGAAAAAAATATGCTAGCAAGCAACAGTGGTGCTCCCGAAACTGTAATCATCGAGTCCCTACATAACCAGCGACCATTGTTTCATCGCTTTGCTCGCACATCGGACATACACGCCTTTGCCCAAACATCAGGGAAAGGTTTGGGCGTTGTCATCCTTGAATCAAGGGTCAACCAAAAATAACAGATCCATCTCCATGCCCAACATAATTTGCAAAATCAAGTGAGTATTTTCTCTCTCGATCTCCTCGCTCTGCTCAACTACGGGAGCCGGCAGAGCCAGACAGGGGAACTTGTGTGCGCAAGCATCAACTCCATAGCACGTCATGAGCCGGCGAGCAGCGCCCCGAGGAAGTGGAGATGGATGTACAAGGGAGAGGCGGCGGTATCCTTGCGCATAGCAGCACGAGGCGGTGGTGGAGATCCTAGAGGGGGCATAGAGGTGGCGAGGTCAGTCCTCGGCGGGTTCGCGCGCAAGTAGGTTGTCCACTGGCGGGCAACGTGCTCCAAGGAGCCGGCAGGCGAGGCTCCGTCAAGGATATTGACCGGCATCGAGGGACTACAATGATGAACGGGGATGGGAGAGGGTGGCAAGGGTTGTCGGGATCGGAGGGGTGGGGCGCGGCGGCAGATGGAACCCTAGCATCGGGGCGCCTCGCGTTCTCCTAGGGAGACCGGGAGAGAGAGGGGCATGTAGAATCGTTTTTATTTCCCTAGATCCTAGCCAAGGATTGATCAATCAGCCCCAAATCTCTCACATGAATTTTGTTTTGGATCTAAGAGACCCGCTTGAATCGGTGGAGATCCTTGATAGAGGGCGGGATGGGTAGGGCAGAGCTGACGGCAGCGAGGTAGGACGGAGGAGGCTGGGCAGCCGCATACATGGGGCGGCGGCATGGGGGATGTGCGTGATGGGAGAGAGGTAGCTAGAAGAGGAGGAGAACGTGACCCTGTCCCGTGTGCGTGCGGGATCAAAGGCCCAATCATAGATTTCTCATCCCAAATTGTACCACCTTGTTTATATTACGATTTTGTCCTTACAAATTGTAAAAGTGTATTATGACATGATAAGAAAGCGTATTGTGATGGTGAACCCGACAAAGTCAATCCGTGCTTTATAATTAGGGAGAGACTCCAGTGGCCAAACCCCTATTAGAACTGTTGAGAGCCCAGCGTCAGGTACTGTCTATGATATTAATTCAAAATTTGAACTCCTAAATTTTTGCATGTGCCTTACCTTCTCTCTTGTATGAAAACTAATTTTAGATGAATCTCCTTGCTCAAAGGATCATAGGATCTCACGACAATACTGGGCTCTGCATTGCTCTTGTGAGTACCTCTTGCCCTTTGTCAGCATACTTACACTCATTGCTGTTTGATTATGTAGCATCACTGTAAATGTTCGCTTCTTTATCCTCCCTTTGCTTGCAATTATAAGATTTATATTTACTCTTAGGTAAATGTAGAATTCACATAATGGCTATGAAGTTTTGGATTGCTCATGTAAGTATCTGTTGTCATGTACTCCCTCTGTATCAAATTAATTGTTGATCAATTGGATGTACTTAGAACTTAATAGTGCTAGATACATCCATTTGAGCGACAAGTAATAACGGACGGTGGTGGTATTACTGTACATGCATCGCGAGATAGTTGATTGTCTAGCATTACTCTGCATCTTATCTTCCCTACCCTCCACTTTCTCCAAATTATCATATCTACATTTATGCTTACCAAAATGTTGAATAAAGCCAATGCCACTGCACACGTTGATGTCTGCATTCCTCTTGTCAGTACCTTTTGCCTTGTAAGGTTGTACTTAATTAATTGCTATTTGATTATGTATCATTTGTCGGCACCTGAGCTTCATTATCCTCTATTTCTTCCAATATTATTTGATCTATATTTACTCTTTGCAAAATGTAGAATAATGGCAATGCTTATAAAGAATTTTCTTTGGGGAATTTATTGAATTATCCTTCCATCAACATGGAGAAGGGCTTTGTCCAGCCCGTGTTAACATGTAATGTAAGTTCATCCTTCTCAAGCCTTCAAACTTTGTTCTAGTGTAGATTTGGATAGGCATCATTTCCTCCACTGGTGTTTACATCTGATTGGTTGTTTGCAACAACTACGAGTTTTAAATTGTAGTTGTAAAAACATGTTCCTTATGCAGAACATATCCATTTATTTTCTTATATAATTGTGAAACCTGTTACGTGTCTCCTTGTTTCTCTTTCAGAGTCGTATCTCTTATGCCAGGCAGAACTTTAGGAAAGATAGTGAGCCAAACCATCTTGAGGACAGCGAGATGACCCCAAGGTCATGTCTTGATGAAGACAGTGAGTTGAAGCTACTCACTAGTAGGTGTGAGACAACCTCTATGCAGTCGCTGCCTCAATCAGTTTGACTTCTTCAGTCTCAACTTAAAGCGGAAAGGCTTGCTTCAACTCAGCTCCGACATGAAGTCAAACATGTAATGAAGATGTTAGTGGACTGCCTTGCGCACTATGGGGCCATATAGCTAGGGATGAAGCATCTATCGTTGACACAACTGAGGTCTCATCAGCTTGTTCGGCTGCTTGCGGGGCCCGACCTTGCCAGGTCTAGTGCCTTCTGAAGTGCTCTCAGTTTTGTATATTCTTTTGTCAGCGCGTTTATAGGCACTGGTGGCGACCTTTGATGCCCAGTGTATGTAATCCGCGGTCATGTTGCGCTTTATTATCACCAGTAGCGAACTTTGATTCCCAGTGGATGTATTATGTCGTAATTTCATTATTGTATAGTCTAGGTTTATTCTTTGGTCGATATGTTGTAATTTAGGCCGGAAGGTTCAGTGGATCGCAGTGTTGTCGGTCTTCAGGCCGGCCCGTTACTACGTGGGCCTATAATCATCTTGGGCCATTAGTAGGTCTAAACCTATAGTAGTCTCCTGCCTTTAACAGGCCATGGGCTACATATTTACTGTAGTGACACTGGGCCTCCTACGGGCCATAGAAATAATGGGCCTTCTACGGTCCGTAGAAACAATGGGCCTTCTATGGGCCGTAGGAACAATGGGCCTTCTACGGGTCGTATCATCAATGGGCCTTATACGGGCCGTATGATCGATTGGCCAAATATGGGCCAAACACAGACCGCATTATGGCCGTAAACAGGCTAGAGTTGGAGTCGTCCGTTCATGGGCCGACCATAACATGCCGTCATTAATAGGCCGTATTTGATGACGCTATGAAAACGGCCCAACATATTAACAGGCCACAAACGGGCCGACTGTAACCACGGGCTGAATTTGGCCCACAAGCAGAAAATGGCAGTAACGGGTCGTAAGTAACCGAATGCTAGAAATGAGCCCAAGAATAAATGGGCCCTGAGAAGGCTGAAAGATAATATGGGCTGGAAACGGCCCGATGGATTAATGGGCCGTAAATGGGTATAAAGTGATACACTATTCATTACAGGCCAGTTTCACCACGGGTCGTTAATGGGCCAAGAGTTACAAAGGGCCTCATATGGGCCGAAAGACGTCATGGGCTGGAATCATATTGGATGCCCAGATGCCGCTACTGGGCCTAATTCGGATAGGCCGTAACGGGCCCTGGGTTATCGGGCTGTAAATGGGCTATATGCGAATAGGCCGTTAACAGGCTTTCCGTGGGCCGGCCCGCCACCTTTTGACCAAGTCAAACGGGCTGGCCTTTTCACAGAAATGGGCCTCTGTTCGGCCGTGCCACGTGTCGACGTATCATAGGCGCCTTCGGTCCAATGAGTGGATGACATCTGTCCCAACGGTGAGCCGACACGTGTTTCCTCCAGCCAATGATGATTTTACACGTGGAAAATCCCCATTGGTCGGGGCTGTTGGCATGTTATCGGATCCAAAAATGGACCCAATAGCTTAACGGTGTTCCGTTACGGTGGATGCCACGTCTCGGTCACCCTTAACGAAAGAACTTTTGTGACGCGTGATTTATCGTCATGGAAGTGGACACTTCCATGATGATTGGTAATGTCATGGAACACTTCTACGACAACACAGGTATTACTATCTTGATTCTGTCATAAAATCATCATGGATGTACATGCATGACAAAAAACGTGACCTACTGTGACAAACACGTATCATCACGGAAGTGTATTTTTTTTGTAGTAGATCCTTTCACTCTCTCTTGTATTGATCTGATTATTGATGCTACGGCGGGTTGTGAGCGTTTGAGTTTTTTGGATGCTTATTCTAGGTATCATCAGATCAAGATGGCAGTTAAGGACCAGGAGAAGACAGCCTTCATCACTCCTTTTGGAGCCTTCTGCTATGTGTCTATGCCCTTTGAGCTCAAGAGTACCCAGGCAACTTACTAGCAGTGTGTTCAAAATTGCCTTCATGGTCAGATTGGATGCAATGTTCTTGCTTATGTGGATGATATTGTTGTAAAATTCGAGAAGAAGGAAACCTTGATAGATGATTTGAAAGAGACCTTTGAAAATCTCCGGGTTTACAAGATGATGCTTAACTAGGCCAAGTGTGTTTTTGGTGTGCCAGCAGGCAAGCTCTTGGGCTTTTTGGTTTCTGAACGACGCGTTGAAGCTAACCCAGAGAAAATCAAGGCTATTACTTCTTTGGCTAAACCGGCGTGCATTAATGATGTTCAGCGTTTGGTGGGTCGTATTGCGGCCTTAAGCCAGTTCATAAGCTGGTTGGGAGAAAAAGATATCCCTTTGTACCAGATGATAAAGAAAATAAATCACTTTGTCTGGAGTGATGCTGCTGATCAGGCGTTTGAAGCCCTGAAGAAACAGTTAGCTGAGCCACCGATCCTTGCCGCTCCTATTGATAAGGAGCCCTTGTTGTTATATGTGGATACCAATAGCCGAGCCGTCAGTGTGGCGATTGTGGTGGAACAAAAGGAAGCAGGCAAGGAACATCCAGCTCAGCGGCCGGTTTATTATATCAGGTGCTCATTGAATCCAAGCAGAGGTATCCGCATTGGCAGAAGCTGGTATATGGTGTGTTCATGGCTAGTCGAAAGCTCAAGAAATATTTCCTTGGTCATCCCATCGTTGTGGTTAGTTCTGCTCCCTTAGGGGATATTATTCAAAACAGAGAGGCCACAGGTCAGGTAGCCAAGTGGGCCATTGAGCTTGGACCCCATGGTTTGAAATATACACCTCGCACAGCCATCAAATCTCAAGAACTTGTGGATTTCATCAATGATTGGACAGAGCTACAGATGCCTGAGGAGAAGCCGGATAGCACATATTGGACTATTCACTTTGAAGGATCCAGGCAGTTGGAAGGCTCGGGGGCTAGAGTTGTTTTGACTTCCCCATGAGGTGATAAATTTTGTTATGTTTTAAAGGTTGATGTTCCCTTGTACTAACAATGCAGCTGAGTATGAAGCCTTGCTCCATGGTCTTTGGATGGCTAAGGAGATGAATCTAAGCCGGGTGATGTGCTTTGGTGACTCAGATTTGTTGGCTCGACAAGTTTCAGGCACTTGGGATTCTAAAGACCCACTTATGGCGGCTTACCGCCAAGAGGTTGATGCTATTGCTGGTCATTTCAAAGGCTATCAAGTGGAACATGTTGATCGTAGGAAAAATGAGGTTGCTGATGCTTTGAGCCGGCTAGGGTCCTAGCGTAAGCCGGTGCCACCTAATGTTTTCCTTGATATTCTGCATAACCCTTCAGTCAAACTGCCTACGGAGGAGGATCTTGCTATTCCTGACCCGGAGGCGCAATTGGTGGTAGCTCTTCATGTTATTCCTGATTGGACAGTTCCATATTTGGCTTATATGACCCGGGGCGAGTTACCTGAAGATGAAACTTTTGCCAGGCAGATAACCCGGCGGCCTAAGTAAATGACTATTGTCAATACAGATCTGCATCACTGCAGTGTCACAGGGGTGTTTCAATGTTGTGTTTCTCCCGAGGAAGGCCGTGAGATTCTACTAGAGATTCATGAAGGGGATTATGGACATCATGTCGGCTCTAAGTCCCTCATAGCTAAGGCTTTCCATCATGGGTTTTATTGGCTGACGGGTCATGATGATGTAGAGGATTTGGTCAGTAAATGTGATGGTTGTCAGAAATTTTCACGACGAGGTCATGTGCCGGCTCAAGAATTGAGGACGATTCCAATTACTTGGCCGTTTGCAGTCTGGGGGCTAGATATGGTTGGACCTTTCAGAAGGTCCAAAGACAGAAAGACTCACCTTTTGGTGGCGGTTGACAAATTCACAAAGTGGGTTGAGGCAGAGCCGGTCAGTAAGTGTGACGCAGCAACAGCGGTTTAGTTCATCAAAAAGGTGATTTTCCAGTTTGGCTTTCCTCACAGCATTATAACTAATAATGGCACTGATCTATCCAAGGGTGCTATGAAAGAATTTTGTCAACAAGAGCATATTCGTCCTGATGTATCATCAGTGGCTCACCGCCAGTCCAATGGCCAAGCTGAAAGAGCCAACCAAGAAATTTTGAGAGGCATCAAGCCCCAACTTATGGTCCCTTTGTGGAGGACGCCGGGTTGTTGGGTGAAGGAATTACCCTCAGTGTTATGGAGTATCAAAACTACCCCCAACAAATCTACGGGTTACACGCCTTTCTTTCTGGTTTACGGAGCAGAGGCGCTTCTCCCTAGTGACATCCGTCATGATTAGCCCCGTGCGGCGGCTTATGTTGAAGCTGATAATCAAAAAGCATGTCAGGATACTCTTGACCTGTTGGATGAGGAGTGAGACTGTGTGCGGCTCGTTAAGCGATTTACCAGCAAGATCTGCGTCGTTATCATAGCCATTGGGTTAAAACCAGGACCTTTCAAGAAGGAGATTTGGTGCTCCGGCTCATTCAGCATCAAACTGACATGCACAAGCTATCCCCGCCTTGGGAAGGTCCCTTTGTGGTTAGCAAAAATCTAAACAACGGGTCATACTACTTTATCGATGTTCGAGACCACAAGAACTCACGCACGTCAGAGGAGGAGACCCGTCGGCCGTGGAATATTTGCTCATCTTCGGCCTTATTACACCTGAGCCACTAGCTCTTGTGATGTACATATTTTGTCAATGTATATATTATGATGAATAAAATAAAGTCGGCATCCCTGATAATTCAGGGCCTCTGTTGTTTCATTTCTGAGAATATGAGTCTTTATTGTCACTTCATACGATCACTTGGGGGCTTCCTGCTTATTGAGCATAGCTATGACTACCCTCTTGATCCGGCTTCTGCGCCATGATTACAAAATACTTGGGGGCTTCCTGCTCATTGAGCATAGCTATGACTACCCTATAATCCGGCTTATATGTCTGGAATGAAATATTACTTGGGGGCTCCTGTTAATGAATAAGAGCTTTGTTGTCCCTTGTAATAGGCTTGGACGCCAGGTGTATTCACCAAAAATCTGGGTTAACCTGCCTTTGTTTGCGTGCCACTCCGACTAGGTAATCCTAGAATGACTCGTCGTACTCTTGACAATAAATCTTATAAAGACCCTGAATTTATCAAGGTTAAAACAGGCGATTGGTCATGTGAGGTCCGGCTTACAGGTTTGAATTAAGGTTTAACTCAGCGGTGGTGCGGCCCGTGAATAGCACTTGACATTGAGGCTTGGTAGCCTATGCATGCCTTATTTTTCTGATTTATATTTGCTTTAAATATTTTTTGAGATACATCTTTTGCTGCAATATTGATATATGGTTGGAAAAAACTGATTAGGGCCATGTTGCCTTAATGGTTCATATATGAATCTATCTGGCATTTTGTTAACCCGGCCTAGCTTTGGACTTTAAGTCGCCGGTGTATGGTGATTATGTGCTTAGAGTACTGGCTCTAAGCTATGGGATGTTACCCCTTGCTGCATATGGCGTTGAAAGCCAGCGGTATGAATAAATTGAACAGGGCGTTGTGCTCTCAATCTTTGGGCTGTTACCCTTACTGCATGACGCATGATAAGCCGGCAGTATGAACAAATATCACAGGTATGATATTTATTTTATTGTAATTATATGAGGTTTTTGATCAACCGGCCCTAGTTATGGACTAATTAGTCATCAGTGGTTTTTATATGGGGTATTGTGACCCGCCCGGGGGTAAACCGCCAGGGCACTTGTTATCTACTTAGGTGCAGGGAAAGATGATAAGCTTGGTCTGCATAATTGATGATATTATAAGCATAAGTGGGAGATCTTCAAATGACAGATCGACAGTGTTATGCATATAAAACATGCACGAGGGCACGGCGGATCATTGTTTAACTAGCCTATTACATGGCACTTTGATCCCAAATGATTAAGTGTTTTTCAGGCAATATCTGATGATGCAGATTATGAGCCGCCCAGCAGATCAATTCTCCTGGTCTTGATGGTATGAAGCTTCCGGGTCATCCCATGCCGGTTCTTCTTCTCCCTCCATCGCTTGGAAGTTAGGTGATGACCAATTGATGCCAGTCAAAGCTTGAAATTTAGCTTCGTCATCGATAAGCTCAGACGGATCGATTTCAGGGGCAAAAGTATGCTTACGAATTGGAGGGATAAGGTCCACAATCTTGTAAGCCGGCGTGGGAATTTTCTGGTTTTCCATGGTATAAGCTGCATGATATTTTGATAGATATGTTTCTTCAGCAATCAGGCTCGCTAATGGACGTATCTCCTTCACACAAGCAGCAAAATATTTCTTCTCAAAGGGAGACCCATCGTCTTTGAAGCTGGGGCAGCCAGTGGCTAGCTCGGCCGGATCTAATTCCGCATGCCATGCCTTCGCCCGGCTTAAAGCCGTAATGGCACCGGCTCTGGCAGCTGACCGCTAGATCTCTTAAATTCTAGCAAGCAGGACAGAAAGTTTGCTTAGGACATCATTGAGAAGAGATGGTGCTTGATTGGTTGGGGAGATGGTGGCTAGTGTGCGCTGGGCACCAGTATATAGCTGCTCTACTAGCGTGTAAACCGCCTTGAGTTTTATCAGCACCTCTTTGCCAAGATTGCTGCTCCTGGGGCCTGCATAACATATTATGATTAAGTTACCAGGTGGCTTATAAAATGGAGGGTGGAAATTCATTACAATGTTAAGGTCTTACCAAAAACAGCAGAGGTCATCTGTGTGATATGGCGCTTCAAGCTAGTAAGTTCTGTGGTGACTTCCTCCAAAGAGGCTTCGGCTTTTTCAGTCCTCTGTATCAGGGCAGCCTTCTCTTCAGCCTAGGTGGCTTTCTTAGCATTAAACTCAGTTTTAAGCTTCTCTTTTTCATCCAAGCTAAACTTGAACTTGGAGTCAGCCATCCGGGTCTCAGTTTCTTGTGTTTCAAGCCAGGTTTTTAAATCGGTCAACTCAGATTGAAATTGACTGGACGCTTCCTGCAAGTAGAAGATCGAAACAAGTATGCACAGTTATGATATAGTATTGTACAAAGAAAAGTCCCAAGCCCTTTGCAAGCAATAGCACTTGGCACTTGGGGGGCTAATGGGTGCATAAAGTTTCTTTCTGAAGAAGTAACAGTGATAGGTCCCAAGCCCTTTGCAAGCAATAGCACTTGGCACTTGGGGGCTAATGGATGCAGAAAGTTTCTTTATGAAGCAGTTACAATGATAATTATAGGTTTATTCATGATGACTAAACCTGCCCTTAGGGGCAATAAGTGCAAAGTCGATCCTTGTTATATGAAAGTACCGGCTTAAAATTCATAAGTTTAAGCCGGCCCTTGGGGGCTAACGGTGCAAAGTTGATTCTTGTTATATGAAAGTCTTGGCTTACCTTCATAAGTTTAAGCCGGCCCTTGGGGGCTATAGGTTTTGATTTTTGATACATATCTAAAGGCTATCTAAAAGTCTACAGTATATTTTATTCTATCATATTCAGTAGACTTGGGGGCTGAAGGAATATATCTTATAGACAAGGCAAAAGTTGATACCTCATATTTCTGGTGCATGTGTTTGACCATGTCAATCTCCAGATCGCGGCTCTTGTGCACTTGGCTGAGGTGGCCGGAGAGGATTTCATTAATGTTCACATGAGAATAATTGGCCATGTCAAATTTGACCTTGCGTTTCTCGATCAGTTCCTCCTTGGCAGAATGGTTTGCTAGAGCAACATGATTCCTCGGTTCTTGAAAACCGGTGCCGGTGATCAGAAGTTCTTTAGTGTTTGGTTCTGAAGGCTTGATTGGGTTTGGCGGTTTAGCACCCAAAGGATCGACAATTATATGTTCAACAAAGGCACTAGGATTTTCTAGTGGCAGGTCATCAGCAAGCTCCTCCGGGTGTTGTATGGAGGCTTCAGAATTTGGTGCTTGCTTTGCCGGTTCTTGAGTCTTGGGGTCTTCTGTTGGCTTGTTTATTTTAGCCTTTTTGATAGGCTTTGCTATTCCACTGCAAAAGGATTGAAAAGTCCAGTATAAGTACAGAGATGTGAAAAAACAAAGACAGTTTGTACCCAGGGGCAGTCTTGAAAGCCGGAAGCTGAGTCTGAGATGAATTGCCAGACGAAGAGTGAGAGGTCCCCTGATAATTTGAGTCGGGAGGATTAAGTGGTTGACGAATAAGACCTACCATGGGATAAACAGAGTTGGAATTTTGAAGCACCTCATTCAGCATTTGCATGGGGCTGGTGTGTTAGGTAAACCGGAGGAAAGCTCTCCGCCTCCACTGGTCTGAGTTCTATGTCGGTTCTCATGTTGTTGTTGCTTCAAAATAAAGTTGGGATCCAAGTGAGCTAAAGGGTGAGAAAACCTTACTTCCCGGATCACTCCTCGAATTTTCTGTTTTGGCAAAGGCTCTGAGTCGGAGGAAATAATAGTTACCTCTTCATCACCCACCTGGCTGGTTTCCGCGTCATCCTGATAGCAATCAGTGTCAATAAGATAGTTGAAAAAGAGCCAAGGGAATCAAGGTCTACCTTCGACTCATCATCTTCATCCAGGGTTAACATATCAGAGGCAGTGGATTTATTTTTATTCTTCTTCAGGGCTTTAGTCTTAGCCCTGGCTTTCTTGGCGGCTTTCTCATCATATTTCCTTTTCCAAAAAGCGGATCCAGCCTGCAAAAATTACAATAAAGGTTGGAGATTTGCATAGTTATATGAACAATAAAGTGAAAATGACGAACCGGACAGACTTACATCCGGTGTCGGGTTGAGTGTACAGAAGGGATTCAGACCCACTTTGCTGCAGCTCTCCAAGCTTTCATTGAGAAGGGTTTTTGTTATATCATTAATTTCTTTATCAGTCAAATGTGTTGAGCTGTAGCGCAGCGGATCTTTGGCATCACCATTATATGTGCACATTAAACCGGGCCGGCGGCTCAAAGGTATGATCCTCCAAGCCACCCAGCAACGGACTAGGTCGATACCAGTCAATCCATTGGCCAATAAAGCTCTAACCTTTGAAAAGGCAGGCATATGTTTGGCTCTTTCAGCAGTGGTGAGCCGTTCGGGGAGAGGGTGCCTTGGGCTGAGCCGTTGTTCACAGAAACCCGGCAAAGGATTTTCGTCAGCAGGAGAAGTATCCTGGCAATAGAACCAGGTCTAATTCCAGTCCTTGGGGTGGCTTGGAAGCTGAGCATAAGGGAAGATGGCGTCTCTTTGCCGCTAAATGGAGATTACGCCAAGTTCTAAGCTAGGTCCATCAGTAAACTCATTCTGGCGGTTCAAATAAAAATACTCTCTGAAAAGTTTGACACTGGGTTCCTCTTGAAGATATACTTAGCAAAAGAAATGGAAATTGCAGATATTTGATACGGAGTTGGGTCCGATGTCTTGAGGATGAAGTTGAAAGAAATGTAGAACATCACGCAAGAATTTTGACCCGGGCGGTGAGAAGCCCCGGTTCATGTGATCGGTGAAAACAATGATCTCTTTCTCCTGCGGCTGAGGTCTGACTTCATCTGGCTTGGGAGCACGCTAGTGAATGACATTCTTCGTTGGTAAAAAGTTGATTTTGACATATTCCTGAAGCATTTCGTCTGTGACGATGGACGGGACCCAGTTGCATGACGTAATTGTCTTAGTCATGATTGGGGCGCACTGCCTAAATAAGACAATTCGAGACATGAGTGAACTGGCAGGTACCTGGCAGGTTACAAATTATTGTTTAAACAACGTGGAGAGCTAATGGATATGGATCTACAGCAGTTCAGAAAATGAAGTAAATACTAAAACTGGGGACGCTGAATTATGAGGATAAATAAGCAAGCATGGTTAAGCTGGGAGGATATTGCCTGATTATTGAATTAATGAGGCATAGAATGGCGGCTTAAATGGGGCCTAATGATGTATGTCGGGTCACGGTTTATGGTATAAGCCGCCATGGTGATTATGGTGTGTCAAATCTATCAATGAAAAAATTCTGCTATGTAACGGACGAATAGATTTTACAGACTGGAGCTATAATTTTGGATCTACAACTATTCGAAAAATGAGAT
Organism: Triticum urartu; assembly: GCF_003073215.2. Classification (NCBI taxonomy): domain Eukaryota; kingdom Viridiplantae; phylum Streptophyta; class Magnoliopsida; order Poales; family Poaceae; genus Triticum; species Triticum urartu. The sequence continues at coordinate 363,779,261 of NC_053025.1, read as the reverse complement.
AAATTATAACCCTAAGGTGACGGCAGCAGAAAATTTTGTGTGATCGGATGAGATTTTCTATGGAGAGAAGATATTCTAATGATAAAGACGAATGCTAAACTACTACCGCACGAGTTTCATACCCTGTTCAGATCAAAAATCTACTTGAGCTAAAGGATAAAACGAAGAACGGAGAAGAACGGCGAGGAACAAAGAAAACCCTAATGCAGATCTGAGGCTTGGGGGATAAGACTTACGATGCTGATGGGCAGCGGTCACGCGCCGGCGTTCCCTGGTCCAGTCAGAGTGATGCAGCGGACTAGGTCGATGGGAGTGGAGATCAAGCACGTGCGTGGTATACTAAAGGAGGAAGACGAAGACAAGGATGCGGGGGGGGGGGGAGAATGGAAAAGACCTCCAACCCTATTTATAAGAAGATGAATGTAAAGCATGCGCGGGAATCGAGGAGGCCGAAATCATCATGTGCCTATGCGGATGCCTTGATTTTCGGGATGTTTATTAATATAAGGATCAATTAAGATGTTCTAGGCCTCGTGCGAAATTAATACTAAATGACGTCATGGCAGGTTAAGAAGATTCTGTGAGCTAACATCATGGCGGGTTACAACCAAGTTTATCAAATGAACGATGCAAGATTTTTACAAGTCGGGTATTGGAGATTGATATGAACAGGTTCAAATAAACTTGGGCCTAATGTTGGGGATATAACTACTGGGTATGAACTGCCCAAGAGGGGTTGGGTCATACCAATGGTGACTTATCAATGAAGATGGTGAATCATAGCAGGCACATTGACGACCCAAGACCTAGAGGCGACTTGAGGCCCAAGAGGATGAACCGCCACATGTATAACTTGTATTGTAAGGCAAGCTTAGTTAGTCACCGATCCGGACACGTTGTGTGTGAGCTGGCCGGGACTCTGTAAGCCGTCGGGCATCAACCTGTGTATATAGAGGGGTGACCTGGCGGCAGGTTAACTCAAGTAACAAACAATCGAGAGCTAGGTCAAGCGTATTCGTTCCCTGGTAATCGAAACCCTAGCAAGATAACACAAAGTAGGAGTAGGCTTTTACCTCATTGAGAGGGGTCGAACCTGGGTAAATTCTCTGTGTCCTTTGTCCCGTTTAACCCCTTCAAGCTAACCTAGTTGCGATGGCTCCACGACTAAGTCCTTGCGCTAGGACATCTGCTGTCAGGACCCCGATCCTAAGTCACACCGATCTAGCATGTAACACATCATATCACTTTGCGGCCTCACGCAGGGTATTCCCATCGGTGCCACCTTACCTGGCCCAGGATCATTTGTGCCTTTTGGCTCACGTATATGATAGTATCGCTAGCATCCATATGACAAAGAACCCGGGCCGACATGACTAGTCGTAAACCAAAAGTGGCACTAACTTATAGGGACATGCATACATGACCCAGCAACGAACATGACGGTCAATAACATATGAACCCAAGTCATAGCAAGCTACAAGGACTTAAAGGACCAATGGGTGACATTTCCCCGAAGGGACAGACATAGGAACGAAGAAGGACACATGGCAGCTAGCCTAAGTGTTCCGGAGCAGTAGCAAGATACAATGGCTCAGTGGAAGCACTAGGAGACATTTCCCCATAAGAGAGGCTACCAAGAATAAACTACTAGGTTGTTGGATCCCACACATACCAAGCATTTCAATAACATACACACAATATGCTCGATATGTGCAAATACAAGATGGCATCACAACAAAACTCTATGACTCAAAGTATTTATTCATTAGGCTCCGAGGAGTCAGATATTACAAACATGGGTCTGATGACCCAATATTCAAGTCATACAAGCAACAAGCACATGCGGAAGCGTAACTTGTCTGAGTACAGACAACTACAAATGAAAAAGACCGAGAAGCCTGACTATCTACAAGACCCTGCCGAGGGCACAAGATCGTAGCTGAGGTAACAAGCTAAACATCGAAGTCCATGATACGTCTCCATCGTATCTACTTTTCCAAACACTTTTGCCCTTGTTTTGGACTCTAACTTGCATGATTTGAATGGAACTAACGGACTGACGCTGTTTTCAGCAGAATTGCTATGGTGTTATTTATGTGTAGAAACAAAAGTTCTCGGAATGACCTTAAACTTCACGGAACATCTATTTGTAAATAATAAAAAATCCTTGCAAAAGATGAAGACCAGGGGGCCCACCACCTGTCCACGAGGGTGGGGGCGCGCCTGCCCCCCTATGGCATGCCCCCTACCTCATGGGCCCCCTGGAGCTCCTCCAACCTCAACTCCAACTCTATATATTTGCTTTCGGGGAGAAAAAAAATCAGAGAGAAGGATTCATCACACTTTACGATACAGAGCCGCCGCCAAGCCCTAAAACCTCTCAGGAGAGCTGATCTGGAGTCTGTTCGGGCTCCGGAGAGGGGAATCCGTCGCCATCGTCGTCATCAACCATCCTCCATCACCAATTTCATGATGCTCACCGCCGTGCGTGATTAATTCCATCATAGGCTTGCTGGACGGTGATGGGTTGGATGAGATCTATCATGTAATCGAGTTAGTTTTGTTACGGTTTGATCCCTAGTATCCATTATGTTCTGAGATTGATGTTGCTATGACTTTGCTATGCTTAATGATTGTCACTAGGGCCCGAGTGCCATGATTTCAGATCTGAACCTATTATGTTTTCATAAATATATGAGAGTTCTTGATCCTATCTTGCAAGTCTATAGTCACCTATTATGTGTTATGATCCGTTAACCCCGAAGTGACAATAATCAGGATACTTACCGGTGATGACCGTAGTTTGAGGAGTTCATGTATTCACTATGTGTTAATGCTTTTGTCCGGTACTCTATTAAAAGGAGGCCTTAATATCCCTTAGTTTCCATTAGGACCCCGCTTCCACGGGAGGGTAGGACAAAAGATGTCATGCAAGTTCTTTTCCATAAGCACGTATGACTATATTCGGAATACATGCCTACATTACATTGATGAACTGGAGCTAGTTCTGTGTCACCCTAGGTTATGATTGTTACATGATGAACTACATCTGGCATAATTCTCCATCACTGATCCGTTGCCTACGAGCTTTCCATATATTGTTCTTCGCTTATTTACTTTTCTGTTGCTATTGCTATCATCACTACAAAATACCAAAAACATTATTTTTTCTACCGTTACCACTACTATCATATTACTTTGCTACTAAATACTTTGTTGTAGATATTAAGTTTCCAGGTGTGGTTGAATTGACAACTCAGCTGCTAATACTTGAGAATATTCTTTGGCTCCCCTTGTGTCGAATCAGTAAATTTGGGTTGAATACTCTACCCTCGAAAACTGCTGCGATCCCCTATACTTGTGGGTTATCAAGACTATTTTATGGCGCCGTTGCCGGGGAGCATAGCTCTATTCTTTGAGTCACTTGGGATTTATATCTGCTTATCATTATGAAGAACTTGAAAGACCAAGAACCAAGATTTATCCCTCAACTACGAGGGGAGGTAAGGAACTGACATCTAGCTCTACACTTGATTCACCTTCGGTTTTGAGTAAGCTTGCGACACCTAAACCTGCTTCTGATATTCGTTCTGATATGTCGCATGTTATTGATGATGCCACTTCTGCTATACATGATACTTATGATGAAACTACTTCTGTGCTTGATACTACTGTGCCACTTGGTGAATTTCTTGATGAACAACTTGCTAGGGTTAGAGAGAATGAAAATATTGAATCTAATAATATTGATGAAAGTGATGATGAAGACTCACCTATTATTCCTGAGGGTTGTGTTTTTGATAGAGAAGCTTCTTTAGCTATTTTAGCTTGCAAAGATAGATACGAGCTCAAGAGGTTATTAGCTAAATGGAAGCAACAAACTCTTAATGTTAGAATGAAACCTGACCCTGCTTTTGCTACTCACCTATCTTTGTTACTTATAAGG